>NC_090651.1:109217952-109452952 GCF_040937935.1 Hyperolius riggenbachi
CATAAATGGTCTACACATTTCCTAGAGAACAGCAAAAAAATTGTCAGCACTCCTAATCAGGCTGCAGCTGAAATGAAACCAACAGAGGTTTGTAGACTTACATTTTTGTACAACAGGAGGAAATAAAAGATTCATAGAGAGTGCACTCAGATAATTTATTATGCTGGGGATGCTGTCTAAAAACTGGGAGGGGTTATAGGAAATAGCTAAATATTATTTTCATTGTAATAGTGTCATGTTGTATTCCTTTTGCATCCCCTATATTACGCTGTTGTTATGCTCACCTATTGCAGGAGTCTTTTTTAATGCTTTCATTAAAGTGTCCTCCCATTTATAGCAGCCCCTAGAGTTTACTCTATTTTGTTTCCTTACAGTGGGTCTTGTGCTATGCATCCCTTTTGGTAACCCTGTGCTATGCCTCCTTATTTTTCCTGGTTGTCTAGTGGTTCCCTTTCACACTTTTTTTGTTTTTGTTGGTGGTTCAACCTCTTGCCGACTGCTCCACACTGATTGGCGTGAGCAGTGTGGTAGTCCCAGGACCACTCCACGCCAATTGGCATGATTGGCTGGGAATTATGTTTGCAGGAGATTGCGCGCGTCGATGCGCACGCATCTCCACATGAATGATGGAGCTCCACCCCGCCAACAGTCTCCCAGCGGCATTCACCGCTTGGAGACTGTAAGATGGCAAAACTGCCATCTAATAAGTATGTACAGCGCTGCGATGTAAGGCAGCGCTGTACTGGGGACAGTCCCTGGGGGACACAGGAGCGATCAGCTGTGATAGGCTGAAGCCTATTACAGCCAGTCGCTGTGATAGGCTGATGGGGGAGGGAAGAAGGGAGGGAAGGAGGATGAAAGGGGGATAAAAAGAAGGAATTAAAAAAAAAGAAGAAAAATAAAGAAAAAGACAAATAGAAAAGGAGGGGGGGATCACTTGTGTGCTGAGTTGTACGGCCCTGCAGCGAGGCCTTAAAACTGCAGTGGCCCAATTATAAAAAAATGGTATCCTGGTCACTAGGGGGGTTTAACACTGCGGTCCTTAAGTAGTTAATGCCCGCCTCCCCTCATAGCTTTCCTTGATGGTCTACTGGTAACCATCCCTGCCCCGTAATTTGCCCTGGTGGTCTATTGGTCCAATCAATCTATGTAAGTTCATTTGTACGCACCTAACTTTTACTAACTTTGAATGTGGATTTTGTGCTTTCATATCCAATAATCTGACTTTCCCTGTACTCTGCAATATTGTTTATTTAATGTTACTTTATTCTTTTCTTTGCTTCTGAAATGTCCATTTAAGTCAGAAAATAGATCATTTAGCTATTGGGTATGGTTATTTTGTTACCTTCAGGCTCAAAAACAGCCTTGAATAAAACATAAAAATACAATATTAATGTTTTGTGATTTGCCTGTGCCACCTGGATAAAGAAAAAGAAAGTAAGGGAAAAAAAAACTATAACTCTTTATGTAACAAATCAATCTGTAATTTGACAGATCCCTTAATACTGGAGCACAGAGTAGGAGTGGAATGAAAGCACTGTTAAATGCACATTTAAAAACAGTCAAAGACAGCTAATATGGTTTAAGGAAACTGGTAGACAGTATATATTCTCCTACCCTTTCTGACTTTGACCATATAGAATTTATATAAAACATAGGGCTTTTTCATGACCATTATAGTACTGCAGGCTTCATTTGAGATCTTAAATATTAGTCTTTAAAGTGTAACTGTCGGGCATAAAATCAAAAATCAATTCTTTATTTTTATCAGGTAAACAAGTAATAAGGATGCTAAGCAGGCAATCCAAAATTAAAAAACACTATTATTTTTCTTATTGATAAATGATCTTTCCCCAGTTTACCTGACTCTTATTTGGTACATTGCCACACAAAAGGAGTTGCAGGGCATGCTGGGTTGTCATTTTTGGCTTCTCTACTTTCCCCTCAGACTTAACTAATGCAGTCTGATTGGCTAAAGCCTCTTTCCCTCCTTATCCCCCCCCCCCACACACACACACACACACACCTCTGTTCCTCTCTGATTGGCCAATATTTCTCATGCTGAGACAATGCAATGGGAGTGCCTGAAGACTGGGAGGAAGGCGGGCAATGAATACCCAATCAGGCGGAGGAGAGTAAGGAAAGAAATTACATGAGGATTGGCTTCAAAATAGACACAGTTAAAATGGAGAATCCTAAGAAGGATTATTTTCTTGTTTTACTATAGAAAAATCACTAAAATCTAAATGTGGACAGTGCAATACATAGGTTATGTAAGTAGAGCAAGTATTCATCTACTTATATATGTGTTTCTATAACGTGGTTTGAACACTGTAAAGACTCACCAGTCTTTTCCAAAGAGTAAATAAGACTAGCTGCGCTTCCATTCATATGCAACCCTGACCAGTAGGGGGCTTCCTTTTCTCTGATACTCCAGATCAGGTTTTTTTGTGGCTACACATGTTATGGGTGTGAAGATCCTGAAGGTCATCCTTGTTTTATGACCCTTGTATGAGAAACCCCCATGCTCTGAGGGTCACCAAGGGAGGCAAGTGGAGGGTTGTGAACATTTAGGCTGCCTCATCAAAGTTTTTCTGTGGGGGGGGGGGGGGGGGGGGAGCATGATTTGTAGTTATTCCCTTGACCCCAAATGGGCTCAGTCACCAAATAGGAATAGACCACTCCACTTGCAACCATTTCATTTTGCAGCCAAGGAGGAATAGATAGGTAGAAATATACACCAAAGTTGCAGTACACATATTAATATTGTTCAATGCCTGACAATGCAAGCATATGCAAAGACTATACTGTATATATAGCACATCATATTGTTGTGTATAAGTACCTAATTTAAAACCTTAATATCACTTTCGATCCAGTCTGCAATGTTAATTTTTTCTCTAGAGAGCCATCCAGCAATGCTGCATAAATTAGGCTTCAATTGCCCTGGATACAATGCTAGAGTACTCATAGCCACCAATTTACAGAATGTTCTAGACCAATGTGATTGATAATATCAATAAAGTGGAAGATAGTGTTTTAAAATCATAAATTGTAGGTCTGGCGCTAGCTATGCAAGCAGGGATTAAAACATATCAATCATAACACCTTCAGTTAGGGCCTGTTTCCACTACACGCGGATTCTGGATGCTGAAAAACTGACTACAATGAATGCCTATGGGCCTGTTTCCACTAAACGTGATTCTTCTGAAGCAGATTTACCATAGGCATTCATTGGAGTCAGTTTTCTGCATCCAGAATCCGCGTGTAGTGGAAACAGGCCCTTGGGCATCCCTGCTTGTAATATTGACTCAATCGAATAGATAGCAGATTAGCCCAAGCAAATGGATCTCACTTAAATGCAATCTACTATAGCAGTCATGGTGAACCTTTTGGGGACCGGGCGCCCAAACTTCGGCCCAAAAATCGCTTGTCTATCTCAAAGTGTCGCCCCCCCCCCCAGTTAATGACAGATTGGGCAACATGTTACAATTGTCCACAACGCGTAAGAACATCGTTGCCCCCAGTATCTTCTCTGGTGTGTGGACAATGTAATTGAAGTGCAGAGGTATCACACACGATCTATTCATTCCAAGAAATCACAGTGCAGTGGCTTTAAATCACTTTTAGCAAAGTCTCAAACATGCAAACTATCTCAAGATGGAGATACTAAGTAGCGTGCAATACATATAGTTACCAGTCCTTTGCATGTAGTTGAAACTGTGCATATAGATCACTGTCCTCCGTTGCCTTTGAATAGTTGGTATGAAAGTTCCACCATGTAGCCACCAGCCTGTACATAATCAGTAAATCCTTGGACTTAATTCCGCTTATGAATTGTAAGAGCATGCCAGCTTCCATGTCCAACCATCATGCACCTCAGCTTCGCGCCAGACCTACGTGATGATGCAGTATCATGTTAACATGTTTCGTCCCATCCTCAAGACATCCTCAGAACATGCTGCATAGCAAGGAACTACGCAAAAGAGAAACAGACCCACTGGCAGCTGCCAGTATCAACGAATAGGAACACAGAACTTCCTGTAAGAATTACTATATTGCCTGGTTACATTTTATTTTGTATGTGAAAGTTTTGAAAGTTTTGAAAAGAATAAATATGTATTGTGCCATGGCTAGTTGATGTTTGGTGTTAAGGATCATCTGACAAATGGAGATAATCAAAAGTCTATGACAGCTTTACAGAACAGTGAGCAGGGTCGTACTGAAGATGGGAATTAGGGAGCAGGACAGCATACAGAGAGAGGACAGCATACCACCACTTGTCCACCCCGCATTGGAACCAACCATCCCCTCCTTATTCCTAACACTAACCCCAGCATCCAAAAGACTGCTAGTTGTAGTCAATCGTCTAATTTCCACATTTCCTATGTAGTAGTCTATGCTGTAGCCAATAGGCTACTATCCGCATTGGGCACCCAACTCACCGCTTGGGCGCCAGAATATCATTAAGTTGCACAGGCCAATTCCTGCACCCAAATAGCCTGGTCCTGTATTGGGGCTACAAATAATGGATGGCAGGTTTGTCCTCTAATCTATGGGGAGAAGCTGTAGAATCAGCTGTCATACAATATTAGCATTAAATCACTGGGCTTTTAGCATATTTTAGAGGACATATTTATGCTCCATCAGCTGTAGGATGAAAGACTGAGTGTTGACCAGTAATACAGAAAACATAGAAGGCAATTTTGTTGGCAGTAATGGTTGCTCCACTTGGCAAACATTGTCTACATTCCCTAGACCATATAGTGATGTTAGGTAATGCTAGACCAAACCACAACTCCATTGTTAGGCTAGCATATAAACAAAAGCCTGCTGACACCAAGTTGGAAGGAAGATATTGCTACGCTCCTCTGGTCTTAATTGGTGGACAATGACAGCATGGGAGGGCCATAATATTATTGGAAAGCCCATTCTACTAGTCTTCCTGTGGGACATTCTTCTTTAGGTTGGACACCAGTGAGACTGAAGCAGTTGGCATGGGACACCAGCTTGGAAATTACATATAGTTTCATTGGGAGCTCCTGTATGTGTGGTACATATTATCATTTCTTACACATACAAGGAGGCTACCATTTAGTACTAAGGTCATTTAACAGGTTCAGACTGAAGTTCTATACTGAAGTATTGAATATTGCAATTTAGTTACCGTATTTTTCAGACTATAAGACGCTCTGGACTATAAGACGCACCTAGGTTTAGAGGGCAAAAATCAGGAAAAGATATATACTAAACCTAGTGCATATATGGCCCAGGAGTGTCTAATGGACCTTTCCTCCAGCCAAGGTGACCCTGTCTAAGTTACACTACCAAGCTACACTAACCCTTGATACCCCCACAAACTATACTACACTACACTTCACTTACCCTTGCTGCCCCCCAGGCCATCTACACTACACAAAGCCCTGCTCCCCTCTCCCATCCCAGCTCCACTGCATTACATTACATAAACCCCCTTGCCCCTCCCAGCTACAGTAACTAACCACAACAGTTATATTGCAGGATATCTCACCAGCCTGGGTGGCAGTAGCTGGGTGCTGTCTGAGGGTCCAGGCTAGTCCAAATGATCCCAATGAGGTGCGCAGTGGGGCGGCAGCAGTAGTGTGATCCATGGTGGCTCCAAGCGGCAATAGCCGCGGTAATTATCCGCAATGTGGCCCTTTGATCATGCCCGTTCACCAGCATCAGTCCAGCAGCAACGCGATCCCCAGCCGGTGGTTCCAAGTGGGATAGGAGCAGCCACCGTAATTATCCTGCCCACTGGCCCTTTGATCTTCTTCTTTGATCATGGGAGGCATCAGCGTGATCCCAACTGACACATGCATCTTCAGCCACTATAGCGGCAGAGTCCTCAGGGGCTTCTGTACTGCCTAGTTCACTGGCGCCCTCTCATGACCCATGGCGCACGTGTGCCGGGGTCATCGGGTGACGCAAGTGAACTAGGCAGTACGGAAGCCCCTGAGGACTCTGTCGCTATAGCGGCTGAAGATGCATGTGTCAGTCGGGATCGCGCTGATGCCTCCCATGATCAAAGAAGAAGATCAAAGGGCCAGCGGGGAGGATAATTACGGAGGCTGCTCCTTTCCCACTTGGAACCACCAGCTAGGGATCGCGCTGCTGCTGGGCTGATGCCGGTGACTGGGCATGATCGAAGGATCACATTGCGGATTATTACCGCGGCTATTGCCACTTGGAGCCACCGGCCAGGGATCGCGCTGATGCCGGGTATAATCAAAGAAGATCAAAGGGCCAGAACTGAGGATCATTACAGCGGCTGCTCCTATGCCGCTTGGAAACAGTGGATCTCGCTGCTGCTGCTGTAGCCCACTGCACACCTCATCAATATCATTTACAGCGGGAAAGAAACAAGTGCCAGGATAGGTATGACTGCTACATTCGGACTATAAGACGTAGTGACTTTTTCTCCCTACTTCATAGTCCGAAAAATACGGTATATGCCAATTGCCCTAGGGCCCCTGACAGCTGCCTTGTCCTGAACAGCAGTGCAGCACTGAGTAGGGGATGCATAGGCCACATTTGTCTGCACTACATTCCCCACATTCTCTTGCATCACCTATTGCTCATAGCAGGTGACTTCTGGTTGGCTAGAAGCTGTCAACTGGAAAGAGCACTAGGCAATGCAAGGGATTGTGGGGCTTTAGTGCAGATACATGTGGTTTCTGCATCCCATACACAACGCTTAGAGTGGATCACAGCTGCCGTGATCAGGATGGACATGCGTCGGCTAGCTCGGGTGCCATGGATGCTAACTTTGGTGCAGGGGCGTAACTAGAAATCACTGGCCCTCATGCAAAACTTTGGATGGGGCCCCCTCCCTCTGCTTTCTGCACAGGTATTTAGATGGCTAGTGCCCAATTGAATGGGTGTTACCCCATGCAGATAAAACAGACAGCAGTGAAGCACTGCAGACAATTTGTAACGATTGTGGAACTTTCTCCGTGATCAGCGCACAACGCGTGCGCTGATACGGCGGAAATCCTCCACAAGCATTTAATTGCAGGAACCCAGCAAAAGGTGCTACGCACCCGTAGAGGGAAATTCCTGTCGGCAGATGGCGCTGGGGAGTGCAGAGGAACCAATCCTCTGTACCTCCACAAATGCCAAACAGGAATTGTACGAAGCGCAGAACGCAATCGCAAGAGAAACGATTGCGAATGAGAAGGAACAAAGGGACAGGTTGTATGTGTGTGCGCCAATCTAGTCGCCACCCCGCGACAGCGCACACACAACAGCAGATACGAAACAGAAACGCAACCACAAGAAAGGCGATTGCCAGAAGTGACACAAGGCAGATCAGAACAGAATACGAGGATAGCAAAGGCACAGCAAATCATACAATGAGGAGATATGGAAAATAACAAACGCTAACTGAACGCAAACACCGCACTCATTCGCAACAGTGCACGCGTTCATGCGCGGTCTCCACGTGATAAGCACAACAGAGACAAGCACGCCTAACTAACCATCGACAGACAAACATGAAACAGAGGACGCGAGCGCTTGCTTAACGGTTACCTCACCGAGCCTCCAGCAAGCGTTCGTAGCAGACAAGACAGACACACGAAAACAGGGACAAGCGAGAGATAGGATCCACAGCACTAGCGAAAGTGGCTAGTGCGATCCAGGTACAGAGTAGCAGAACAGAAGGATCCACAGAACTAGCGCAGGATGCTAGTGCGATCCAGGGAGGCAGAACAGAAGGATCCACAGCACTAGCGAAAAGAGGCTAGCGCGATCCAAGGAGACAGATCAGAAGAGATAGCTGGTAGCAACCGCTGCACCAGCTATACTCCAAGAACAGAGATCAGAACGATTTCCTGTCGACCACCGCTGGGACAGGACAATCGCAACAGAACAAACAAAACAGATAAACAATCCTAACTGCACTAGGGGAACCTGCCTAGCGCAGTTTCAGGAATTACTCTAAGCTGAACTTCAAACAAAGAGAAAGGCTGACACTCCTCCAGGATTGTTTCACAGGAAGGAATCCTTATGACCAGCCAAGCATTATGGGAAACACATAGTACTTATAGTACACACCTCCAATGAATGTGGCCAGGCAATTTGCATGACAACGTATGCAAATTCCTCAGCAAGCACAAGCTGCAAAACTGACAGAAGCTCTCCTTTCCAGAGTCCTGCAGCATGCAAACCTAAACAATGGTCAAAAAGCTGCCTGCCTGCACAGGCAGTTGAGCAGATCATTACAGTACCCCCCCCCCCTCCAGGGTCGGATTCCAGACGACCCTCAAAACTGCCTTTAGCAAAAGACTCCAACCGAAGACTCATGAAGGTCGGGACAGCCCGACAAGGTCCAATTCCAGAGTCAGTCCACCCGAAACCGACCTCATCGGAAACAGAAGCCACCGAAACATGCCCATCAGCACTACAAGTCTCAGCGTAACACCCATCAGGACTGTGGATACCAGAGAAGAAGCCATCGACACCCTCCAGACAATACCCACCACCTTCCAAGGAGCGCATGAAAATACCAAATCTGCCACAAAACCTGTTTGAAGTGTCTCTTTTAAAACAAAAGCCGCTGTTGATCGTATTCAGGGTACCAAGCAAAACTTCTCTCGGAATCTCCCGGAACGCCTTGAAGCTCCGCAGAGATTCCAAGAAGCCAGAACGCTCACCAGGCTCACATGGAGAGCTATCAAGCACCCCCATGGAACCTATGACAGTTCCAGATTCAGAATTAGCAGGATACCCATCAAGATCAGAACTTTCAGGGACCACTTCTGGACATGCAAGCAGGCAGGCTAAATCAGAACATGTCTCCACCGAGGAAGCATCTGAGTACGCTGGTAACCGAGACACACTTGGGCTTTCTGGGTCACAGAGCACACTGGGGTACACCAGCACAGGAGAAACCTTAGGACACGTCGGGGAACTGCCAACCTCAGAGGCACGACCAGACCAAAACCAGGACCGGGCAGAAAATCATCACGAGTAGAGGTCACAGGTACTGGTATTTCAAAAGAAGACTCGGTCTCAGGCTTAGAGATCTCAATGACTGTAATGGTATCTGACAGAAATTCATCATTGACTACCCATGACTGAAGCTCCACCAGAGCTGAAAAGGTAGCCAGCAAGGCAGCAATGCCTACGGAAGAGGGCAACACCTCAGAAGGACTTGGGGGGCAGGAGACATCTCCTACAAGTTCTGCACCCTTTGGGAGGAACTCGGAGACCTCTAGAACATCAAACAAGACCTCAGGAACATAATTTTCCAGGTTTTCTAAGAAGGATTCTGAACTATCCATGTTACAGGGCTGAACATTAAATACCTCCTGCAGGCAGGGCAGATGTCCCAGGAATGGTTCCACCACAACCTGAGACTGAACTTCATCATTATAATTAGCGGGATGTACAGGAATATTTACTGGAACACACACTGACTCCCTAACTTCATTCTCACTGTACCCAGAATTCTGTGTGTGGCAGTCAAACTAGCTTGTAACTCCAAAACTGCAGAAAAACAGGTGAGTATAGTGGCAATACGTAGACGAGCCTCTAGGGACACTGCAGGGGATTCTAAGCAAGGCCACATTGACTCATCCAGAGTACAGGGTGCAGAATCAGCACTTCCCTCAAAGCAAGAAAGGGGCTCACAAACGTCAGTGTGAAAGGAAAACATGTTTTCATTCATGGTACAGGGCAGGTTCAGAGAAAGCGTCTCTGAACAAGGCAAAGAAGGTTCAGCATCAGATTCGCAAAACCGAAGCGCTGTCTCACTCTTAGATTCGGCTAACAATGTCGAATCCGAGGAATCAGAACGAAAAACCTGCGAATCAAAAATCACTTTAGGTTGTGAAACTGACGCTTCCATAACGCAAACCTCCGCGATTTGCGGAGCAGACTGCAAGGTGTTCAGGACAGAAACACTGGAGCAACTGTCACCAGGCAACGGGCCCTTACAGGTGTGAACAGGGTGAGACAGAGACTCATCTGCAGAAGAAATAGCGACATCAACAGGATAAACTTTATTAGGCATATTAATTTTACTTTTGACGCTGCATAGTCGAGAAATGTTCCCCATAGCAGGGTCACAGACGGAAGATCTCAAAGATCTTTTTCTAAATGACAAAGGATCCCACACATCCTTGAGGAAACCGGCAGACTCATGCCGATCACAATCTGTAGGAACATCCGAGAAACAGGCATCAGATCGCACAGATTCAAACTGCACACTGTCAGGAGCGAATCCTTCAGGATTCACACAGGAATCAACCACAGCAGCACACTCATTCATTTCAGATTGCACAAAGTCAAGACTCGCATGCTTTACCCCAGAAAGGCAGCAACAATCATCCGACAATGATGTCTCTTTATTGGAATCAATTGGTTGGTGTGTGTGCAACTCATCCAAAATCGTCTGCCACACATAAATCACCAGATCCACATCATCCTTGTCACATTCATCGGAATCAATCAGAAGGTACATAGAATCGAGACAAGCATTCAAGACATCTTCGCTTTTTGCGATGTAAAAATCGCAAAAGGCTTTCCAATCAAAGTCGAATTCCTCCAGCAAGGCCCCAACATCCCAGGAAGCAAATGGGGGTTCAAACAGGCCAGTATCCAGATAATCTCCATATGGGTGGAGTTCAGGAACAAGAACAGATTTTTTAACTGCTTTAATATAGTGTGCGATCCTACCTATAATAGGATCCACATAAGCTTTGGATTGGGGCAACGAAACCTGAGACTGAGAAGTCTCTCTGAAATCATCACATTCAAGTGCCTTCCCTACTTCAGAGTTTACAGAACTAATTTCTTTATTTGTAGTTGCTATGGGCAACGGATTTTTCCGCTGGGAAGTCTTCCTAGATCTTTTACGTTTAGACTTAGCAGCTCTGGATGGCTGCTTTTTGGATGAAAGAGTAGATGGAACAGCTGATTGAGCTGCTGACAACAACTCATTAAGGGGGTATGGTAATTGAGGTAATTTCAGCCAATTGTGAATTAAAAAGGCCAAGAATTACAGGGGTCTTTGACTCAGGGTGGTATGATCTAACACATCATAAGCCCACATTGACATTTCGCCCCCCAACAGAATGTAGACCATTTGGGGGGCCCAGGTAGACACTGGGGTGCATTGGAATTCAGGGTTCGCTAAAAGTTTAGTGCACTCAGACAAAAACTCGTCTGCTGATTCAGGTTCAAGATTTTTAAATCTCTTAAAGGTACAAGAGCCATATTCGACAAAATCGTACAAATCGGAAATTCCCTCTACACTGGGAATTTTGGTTGGGCTGGTCATACTGTAACGATTGTGAAACTTTCTCCGTGATCAGCGCACAACGCATGCGCTGATATGGCGGAAATCCTCCACAAGCGTTTAATTGCAGGAACCCAGCAAAAGGTGCTACGCACCCGTAGAGGGAAATTCCTGTCGGCAGATGGCGCTGGGGAGTGCAGAGGAACCAATCCTCTGTACCACCACAAATGCCAAACATGAATTGTACGAAGCGCAGAACGCAATCGCAAGAGAAGCGATTGCGAATGAGAACAAGCAAAGGGACAGGTTGTATGTGTGTGCGCCAATCTAGTCGTCACCCCGCGACAGCGCACACACAACAGCAGATACGAAACAGAAACGCAACCGCAAGAAAGGCGATTGCCAGAAGTGACACAAGGCAGATCAGAACAGAATACGAGGATAGCAAAGGCACAGCAAATCATACAATGAGGAGATACGGAAAATAACAAACGCTAACTGAACGCGAACACCGCACTCATTCGCAACAGTGCACGCGTTCATGCGCGGTCTCCACGTGATAAGCACAGTAGAGACAAGTACGCCTAAAAAACCATCAACAGACAAACATGAAACAGAGGACGCGTGCTTAACGGTTACCTCACTGAACCTCTAGCAAGCGTTCATAGCAGACAAGACAGACACACGAAAACAGGGACAAGCGAGAGATAGGATCCACAGCGCGATCCAGGAACAGAGTAGCAGAACAGAAGGATCCACAGCACTAGCGCAGGATGCTAGTGCGATCCAGGGAGACAGAACAGAAGGATCCACAGCACTAGCGCAGGATGCTAGTGCGATCCAGGTACAGAGTAGCAGAACAGAAGGATCCACAGCACTAGCGCAGGATGCTAGTGCGATCCAGGGAGGCAGAACAGAAGGATCCACAGCACTAGCGAAAAGAGGCTAGCGCGAGCTAAGGAGACAGATCAGAAGAGATAGCTGGTAGCAACTGCTGCACCAGCTATACTCCAAGAACAGAGATCAGAACGATTTCCTGTCGACCACCGCTGGGACAGGACAATCACAACAGAACAAACAAAACAGATAAGCAATCCTAACTGCACTAGGGGAACCTGCCTAGCGCAGTTTCAGGAATTACTCTAAGCTGAACTTCAAACAAAGAGAAAGGCTGACACTCCTCCAGGAGTGTTTCACAGGAAGGAATCCTTATGACCAGCCAAGCATTATGGGAAACACATAGTACTTATAGTACACGCCTCCAATGAATGTGGCCAGGCAATTTGCATGACAACGTATGAATATTCCTCAGCAAGCACAAGCTGCAAAACTGACAGAAGTTCTCCTTTCCAGAGTCCTGCAGCATGCAAACCTAAACAATGGTCAAAAAGCTGCCTGCCTGCACAGGCAGCTGAGCAGATCATTACACAATTACATCAGCTTCTGTGATAAAACGTGCATGATTTCACACATGCAGACACACATGGTGTGCAGAAAATGCATACAGAAAATCAACAGACAAGTGCTTATTACACTCAATCTGTCCATCTCTGATGGAGCAGAACTGGCTCTGCAGACTACTCCAGCATCACTACAGTAGGGTAGAGAGGTTGGGGCTGGGTGCTGTACACAAGAGCCTGCTGCACACTGAATAGGGACTGTCTGCAAATATTTGTCTACAAAATACAGAAAGTTTTTTTTCTGTGCCCTTAGTTGTCAGTCTCTCAGGACAGGGAAAATAAACGTCTCCCCCCACAAGGCCCCCTGTGGCTTCTGGGCCCCCTGTGGCTGCATCCCTTGCAGGGTCTATAGTTATGCCCCTGCTTTGGCGGTAGGGTTAACTTTGCACTGAGCTCCCCATGCTTCTTAAACCAGTCCTGCTTAAAATACATGTCTCCTTATTAGAATATACTGTTTCCAGGCTGTCATAATCTTGGGAGAGCTTGTACTATTTTGTATAGATGTACTTCCTAATTATAATTGACAGCAGAATATTTCCCTTATTCACTTACATAGAGATATTGGTGCAGAGTCCTCCTAGGACATTTTTTTGGTGATTGTTGATTATTACACGATGGTGGTGGTGGTGGTGGGTGGTGGGGGGGGGGGTCTTTTTAATTTAAATGAATAGAAAAGAAAATGTAAAAGATCAAGACAATGGATTTTTAAAAATTCTCAGAATTATTCTCATCTCCTATGAAAAATATGCCATAGCATTCCACATGCAGAGACAAAGAAAAAAGCAGAAGCCCTGTAAGGTCACTGAGAAGGAAGATGTGATTTACCAAATCAAATGCAGTGCTTTTGTTTCTGTGACTTCTTAGCGAGGTTATTGTGATTACCCAAAGCAGATCTGCACTGGAGGACACATAACACTATACAGATCTGCTTCCTGTAACTTCATAATAGAATTTCTTTTTCTCTGATTTTCTTTTTCTCCGAGTCATAGGCCTGGCTTCTTTCCTCCTTGTAGAAGATTACAATTGCAATGAAATTGTCTTGCTCATCACTGACTTGTAGATTTACTTGAGTGCGCTGCTTTAACAATCAGACTGTTTCACATATAGGAACGCAGCAGTAATTGCTCCTGACATTACAGAAACTGTTAAAGCCTCCAATTTCTATTTTTTTGTTTAATGTATTTTTTTTTCCTTGGCTACGATGGAAATCAATGCCGCAAAGAGAAAATCATTTGTCATCTATATACTAAATAACAGCAAAATTGACACATTTTTAAACTGGAGCATTGAAAGGATTGTATTGATTTTGGGACAAATATGTTTCTTTTGAATGCTGTGTTATGGAAACACGGCATGGCCTGCCAAGTAAGCACTTATCTCCATGCATTTATATGCGCTCTCCTACAGCTGGAAACAGATGTTTGCTTGAGCAGAATAAAAGATGTACATGTAGTAAAGGGCACTGCATTCCATTGTGTCTGAACTGTAGATCCTAAAGTCAAAGCACCGGTTGATGTGTTAGCCAAAAGAGCTATAATCATGTTTTTTGCAGATATAAAATGCTTATAAACTGGAGAAAGAGAGATAGGAAGGAGGAGCAGACATCATGACGTAACCCTGTGCGCACCGCTCCCTCACCATGAGATGGGTCTCCTAGAGTAATAGAGAACGCCCGACTAGGAGATAACCACCTGGGAGCAGAAAGCACTTTGCCCGCGAAGATAGGCGGCTGGGACCCAGTGGAGGGACGGGAGGAAGGCGTTTGTGGCTGGCGACTCCTGCAGCAGAAAGAGGAGTAGTATCGTGAGAACAATATACAGGAGGGCTTCCGGCTACACGCAGAGAGGAGGCTCAGAACCAACACACTGCTTGTACGATTGGAGCAGTGGCGAAAGTGTAAGACCACTGGACACCCCCCCCCCCCCCGGAGATCTGGACTTTGAGGGGGGGACATTCGGAGGACACTGGGGACAGAGGTGAGAAAAGCGGAGTCACAAGCAACAACGGAGATCCGCGGAATCGCGGGAGTGATCCGCTGGAGAGACTGAAGTGCTTGGGCCTAGCAGTGAATTTCACCGCCCAGAACGAGGAGGTGAGGAGGAGGTGAGGACGTGACTGCCCCCAATACTACCTGCAAAGTGCCAGGCCTTGAATAAAAAGGTGACCTATATATAAAAATAACAGGAGATGGCAGGTGGCACAAAGAAGAAAGGCACAGAGACAGCAAGTGCCGGACAGGTTGGTGCAGCAGCAAAAACGCCTCAGAGAGGTGCGGCAGACTTTTTCATGCCAGCAGGCTCCAGGAGCCCACGTGAGAGACTGACGGAGAAAAATGACAAAGCTGAACAGCTAAGTTCACCTCACTCCCTAGCAAATAAGAAATCAACTAGCCTGGAAGAAATGTGGGCATACCTGAAGATGTTGCCCACAAAGCAGGACTTAAGTGATCAAAATGAAAAGATCCTGTCGGCCACCCACGCAGAGATAGCTATGCTAAGGGAGGAAATGGGGGAGACCTCATCACGAAAGGAGGCCCTGAAGCAGAAACTTACAAAAGTGAAATCAACAATGGCTGAGCTCCAGCAAGAAATAAAAAAAATGAAAGTTGTTAAATAGGATGATTTGCACGCAATTAGAAGACATGGAAAATCGCTCCAGAAGGATGAACATAAGGATCCGCGGACTACAAGAATCTATAGGTGCTGAGAGGCTGTGCCACACTGCACAGGGTATCTTTAATAGAATCCTGAAAAGGCCTGAAGAACATACGATTGTGATAGACAGAATACATTGAGGGCTGGGAGCAAACCTGAAGACAGGGGAAAAAGAGAGAGACGTGATCTGTCGTCTCCATTACTACACGGAAAGGAGGCAATTATGACAGCAGCATGGAAACACCCGGAGTGTAACGATTGTGGAACTTTCTCCGTGATCAGCGCACAACGCGTGCGCTGACACGGCGGAAATCCTCCACAAGCGTTTAATTGCAGGCACCCAGCAAAAGGTGCTACGCACCTGTAGAGGGAAATTCCTGTCGGCAGATGGCGCTGGGGAGTGCAGAGGAACCAATCCTCTGTACCTCCACAAGTGCCAGACAGGAATTGTACGAAGCGCAGAATGCAATCGCAAGAGAGGCGATTGCGAATGAGATTGAGCAAAGGGACAGGTTGTATGTGTGTGCACCAATCCAGTCGCCACCCCGCGACCGCGCACACACACAACAGCAGATGCGAAATAGGAACGCGATCGCGAGAGGTGCGATCGCCAGACGTGACACAAGGCAGATCAGAATAAAATACAAGGGTAGCAAAGGCACAGCAAATAATACAATAAGGAGATACGGAAAATAACAAACGCTAGCTAACCGCGAACACCGCACTCATTCGCAACAGTGCACGCGGTTATGCGCGATCTCCACGTGATAAGCACAATAGAGACAAGCACGCCTAACTAACCATTAACAGACAAACATGAAACAGAGGGCGCGAGCGCTTGCTTAACGGTTACCTCACCGAGCCTCCAGCAAGCGTAGCGGACAAGACAGACACACGAAAACAGGGACAAACGAGAGATAGGATCCACAGCACTAGCGAAAAGTGGCTAGCGTGATCCAGGTACAGAGTAGCAGAACAGAAGGATCCCCAGCGCTAGCGAAAAGTGGCTAGCGCGATCCCAGGAGACAGAACAGAAGGATCCACAGCGCTAGCGAAAAGTAGCTAGCGCGATCCCAGGAGACAGAACAGAAGAGATAGCTGGTAGCAACCGCTGCACCAGCTATACTCCAAGAACAGAGATCAGAACCATTTCCTGTCCACCACCGCTGGGACAGGACAATGGCAACAGGCAAGACAAGACAGAACAGGCAATACAGATAATACAACCTGACTGGGCTAGAGGGGGAGCCTAAAGCAACCCCCAGGAATTAACTATACTAGATAGCAATGGCTGACACTCCAGCAGTGTCCATCAGGAACAGACCATGGAAAGGAAATGACCAGCAAAGCCTTCTGGGAAACATAAAGCTCTTATAGTGCCAGTCATCAAAGAAGGCAGGTAGGGGATTTGCATAACGAATGTATGCAAATTCCCCAGCAAGAGAACAGACCAGAAACTTGCAATGGAAAGACAGGTCTCTGTTCCATAGACCTGCAGCCCACAGACTAGAGGAATGGACAAACAGCTGTCTGCCTGTGCAGCCAGCTGAGCGGATCATCACACGGAGATAGAATTTGAGGGAAAACCTATACAACTGTTCCAGAACCTGGTGACATCAACCTTGCAGCAAAGAAGAGCCTTAAGACCGCTGATACAGGCCGTGCAAAAAGAGGGGGCCACCTATAGATGGGGGTTCCCGTTCTCACTGTTGATAAAGAAAGGGGCACTTGCTTTCGCCCTGAGAACTCCAGATGACCTAGCTCCCGGACTGGGACCCAGAAGTAATAATGCTGGGTAAGATGCAGCAAGGCCGCAGAAGCTGAAAATAAAGTAATATGGTAATATCGTTGGGCCATTGCATGTTTAGTGGTGCTGAATTTTCCCCTGGGAGATAATAACACGCTATTTCCTTCAAGGGAGCTGCAGGACTGGACTAGGGGGGGTGGGGGGAGGGGGGAAGATTAAATAAAACATGGAGGATAATAAGAAAAAGAAAATGATTACCCTATTGAAATGTCTCAATTGAATAAGTTGTTCCTGATGATAGAGCTCTAAGTGATGCTATGCTTGTTCTTTCTTTCCAAACATGTTAGAGAATTTTGGTGGGATAAACACCAGACTGGGGGGAAAATATATGATAATGATTGCAGTGAAAAACACAAGAGGGGAAATGATTTGTAGTTGTAAGTAATGTATAGGTGTCATTGGGAATAGAGGAAACACAAAATACTTTGGGTATTGAATATCTGGTGTGGGAGAGGAGGGAGAGGTGATGTGATGCAGGGATGGGGGGATCATGCGGAGTGGACGGGGGGTGCACTGAGGTGCCCCCGCCCCCACCCAGCCCGATGATGGGGGGGATGGAGTAGGGGGAAACTGAGGGGACACAAGGAGGTGATTACTGTGAAATGTATGTGAAACATGAAGAATTTATGATTGTGATTTTTTTTCTTGTGGGGTGTAAAAAACTCTATGTAACTCGTTATGTTATGGAAGGTTAAACGTACTTGGCCTTGGATCACAGGATCGGGGAAATTGGGATAGTGGTATACTCAATATAGGGAATTGGTCGGGGGTGGGAGGGGGGCACACTGCGGTGCCCCCCCCCCCCCTGTCCACCCCTGACCAATGGTGGAAGGGGGAGAGGGGGAAAAGGGGGATAAACTGGGGGGACACTGGGAGGTGATTATTGTGAAATTTAGGTGAAATATGAAGAATTTATGACTGTGATTTTTTTCGTTTGGGGTGCAAAAAAATCTATGTAACTTGTTATGTTATGGAAGTATTTATTCTTGGATCACAGGATTGGGGAAACTGGGATAGTGGGATATTCAATATAGGGAATTTTTTGGGAGTGATGGCGCACTGCAGTCCCTCCCCCTGTCCACCCCTGGCTAATGGTGGGAGGGGGAGGGGGAAAAGGGGGATAATAGATGCACAAGGCGAAGGTTGAAGTAAAAATCTGTGGGAATTTATGAGGGTGTTAGACTGTTAAATAAGGATAAATAAGTATATATAATAAGGATAGATAATGTGTATGATTGTGGAAAAATTATTTTAAAGAGAATAGAATCATTAAATAAAGGGGGGGGGGGAGAGTGGGGGATGGGGATGGATGGATTAGAGAACGGGTAGAACATAGGGAATTTCATGTATGAGTATAATGGTCTGACCCATCACCCTGGAACCATACGTTGCAGTGAAGCCCTAGAGGGAATATAGGAGGGAAGTGGAGGAATTAACGGAGATAGAAGGGAAAAAGGAGGATTAGAGGCCCACTCAGCGGGAGGGGGAGGGGATGCATGGTGCCCATTGTGATGGTCCGTCTCCAGCCTCAATATGAGCCTAGAGCCCAGGGATGGGGGGAAGAAAAAAACCCTCAAAACAGAAGGACTTTCAATCACCCTTGAAAAGAGAACTTTGAAAACTAGAAACACTTATGCTGGCTACAAAAGTGATGGAAAATATGTTTCAAGGGGTCTAACGCCTAGAGGGGGGCATGGCGGAGTGGGATAGACGCCAAAAGTCCGGGGGTAAAATCTGTATTGGACGCAAAGCAGCGTTTTAGGGTCAGAAATCACATTGAATGCTAAATTGCAGGCCTAAAGTGCTTTAAAACATCTTGCATGTGTATACATCAATCAGGGAGTGTAATTAGAGTACTGCTTCACACTGACACACCAAACTCACTGTGTAACGCACCGAAAACAGCTGTTTGCGTAGTGATGGCTGTGCTGGACTGGTGCGCACCATGGCGAAATTGCTCTTCCTCACTCAGTGATGTCAGGTAATGTCTGACTGCCTTATCAACTTTCAATGGTTCTTTATCTACCATTGTTAAAGCTTACATCTATTTTTTTAAATACTTGTTCTGCTTGCTGTTCAGTACCTGCAATGAGAATCTTTTATGGAGGGAAAGTCTGCCATTGTGAGTGACCACTGGTAATGCTGGTTCAATTCCCACGCTGTGGGCAAAGGAGCAGGAACGGCTACCACACATATCCATGGAAGGCAGCAGGCATGGCATGCACGTCCCGAGGTAGTGACCAAAAGGAGGACTTTCGAGGCTCTGCTGTAAATGACAACTGGACAGCATGAAAGATGCCATCTGCACAAAGTTGGATACAGACATACTATCCATCTCCTCTTGCTCTTCCTCAGTGGCGTCAGGTAAGTCCTCCTCCGCCCCCCAGCCACGAACAACACCACGGGAACGTCGAGCAGCACAAGCCCCCTGCGGTTGTTTTTCTGTTGCCGCCTCCTCCTCCTCCAAAGAAACACCTTCATCCGAGTTGACTCCTCTTCCCCACACGACTCTTCCTCCTCCTCCCCCCCTCTGTGCTGCCGCAGGTGTTGAGGAAAAATCTGGTTCTGTTGAACATTGCTCCCACAACTGTTCCTCTCATAACTGTTCCTCTTCACGCTCCTCCACAGCTTGATCCACGACTCTACGCACGGCACACTCCAGGAAGTAAGCGTACGGGAACAAGTCCCTGATGGTGCCTTCACCGCGGCTCACCAGGTTGGTCACCTCCTCAAACGGCCGCATGAGCCTGCATGCATTTCACATCAGTGTTCACTTGTTGGGCCAGAACATCCCCATCTCCCCAGATTGTGTCATTTTACTTTAATTGTACAGGTACTGGGTGAGGGCTTTCTCCTGTTCTAGCAGGCGAGAGAACATGACCAGGGTCAAATTCCAGCGAGTAGGGCTATCACATATCAAGCGTCTTCCTATGTTATCTGTAGATATATTTGTAGGTGAGACGAGTGAAGTAAACTAAAAGGTTGATATCCCGTATTTTTCCCTTTTTTTCTATGCATTATATCTTACCTGTTCATTGCCACCATGAGTCCACCTGCTCTTCTTCTGCATATTCAGGTCTTGCACGGCTTCCGCATACATTACTAGCACGTGTGGGACGTCGTTCAGGTGGGATGCAAATGCGGAAAAAGGGCAGTTGGATACGTGGTGGCACTGCAGCTGAGATATTTTAAAATAAGGGCACCAGAGGCACAAGTAACATTTGGGGGGACAGCAACAAAAGTGGCTTCACCAGGCCGATTCCCAGAGAATTTTAAGCTTAAATCAATCAAGAATCGACCTTCAGTGTATGGGCAGCCAACAGATCTCTCTCAGATCAGGTTAAATCTCACAGTAAATGCTATCTCACAATTACATCTCACAATAATTGCCATCAAGGTGATGCTTCAAAGGTTTCCTTCTCTCTACTAGGAAAAAAATGAAAATCTTTTTGAGTATCAAAATCTGTAATATCTGCCCTTTAGTGACATAATGCTGGATAAATCAACTGGGGACACAAAAACAACATGTGGCTTTAAACAACACTTGCCGTGGCAAAGCAGATAGTCCCTTCTGTCTTCCATAACAGTTTAAGGGTTCCAATATGTTCTCTATTCCAGCAACTAATAAATATTCCAAATTATTCTATTTCAATTTCTCAACAAGTGACTTTCATGTCTCTAATGAAGAGGGTAAAATCTATGCAATCAAAACAGAGCATAAGGGGATTTCTTCAAACACTTTGATTGCATAAAGTTTAATTTACATTATTAGCAACAATACATTTTGAGAAGTGCTACACACTGCATAATTGTTATTTATAATTAACATTAAGGAACCTCTGAAAGACTGTATACACAAGAGCAATGTTAGAATGTTTGTTGACTGTAATTGTTCAAAGAAATCACGTATTGTATAATCAATCTGAGGTTGAAATATGTAAATATGTTAATCAGTTCATCTGCTCAATTGTTTTTTTTTTCCTGTGAATTTATTTGATTTACAGTGTCAAACCAATTATCTAATTAGTTATCAAATGTCTTGACTATGGCATATTATGTGATCAGGTTTAATTTGTCCTAATATCAACCTTGAGTTTATTTAAGTCTTGTCATAATTGTCCGACTGTGGTTAAAAATAGTAGTACTTACAAAATTTAGAGAATACCAGTTTCACATTCTTCCACCCAGGTTTGTTTTGATAAAGTAAGGGCAGTTTATGCCCTATCTTGGTCCAATGTATATATGTATATATGTGTATATATGGATATATGTTTACAACAGAATTAAAGCCTCACTTATCCTACTATTAATAATATCTGTCCTCAACAACATTTCTCCTGTTGGACTAGCACTTGATAGCTGCAGCCACTAGGGGTGCACTCAGTAGGCCACCCTGCAGTCTTAGGGAGTTGTGTCCAACTCCTTACTAAATAGGTAATGGCTTACTGAACAGGAAGAACCAAGATTTGAACTCTGGTCTCCTGTGTCAGAGCCCTTAACCAGTATACTAACCTTTGCCCTCAAAGTAATGTTGTCTGTGTACCCCCCCCCCCCCTCCATCAGTTACTGCTAGAAGCAGCCACCTTGCATAATTGTGCAGATTATTATAATGAAAAAGAAGTGTAGTGAGTGAGTATGCTGCTATGTTTACTTTAATAAATCAAGCCGTTTCTCCTGCACTCAGAGATTGCACTGCAATCTCCCAGCAGACAAGATAACTCAATTTTTATGCAGCTACCTGTTGGTTCAGTGAATTATAAGGCTCTGGGGAAATATGAAAGTAAACCTACCAAACCTTTTCAGGCATGTTTATAAAAATAGTTTCAATACATAAGAAAAGTATCCATATAGGCAATGATTCAAAATAATAACCTCATAAGGTCCAAAAAAATTGTAAAGTTTATTATGGGATCATATCCCACAAATCCCAAGTAAAATATATGGGGATACAGTGGTTACAGCACACCCACTAAGGCAATACCAATAGAAGTAGCTAAATCTGCAAATATAAGTAGCAATAAGTATCAATAGCATACTGGGAAATGAATGGCTGTGGCAGGCTAGACATAAGAAAACAATCATATGCCAAACTAGATACTGCCCTTGAAAATACTGCATATATGCTGACAATAGATTAATTAAGATCACTACAAAATAATTAGTATATAACTAAAACCACCAGTAGTCTCACCCAGTTTCCGTTGTGGAAATGTGTGGTCTGCCGCACCCCTTCTCCCTAATAGAACAGAGACAATACTTTAACTTTCATTCTGCTTTTAACCAGCCGGGCGGTATGGACGAGCTCAGCTCGTCCATCACCGCCGGAGGCTGCCGCTCAGGCCCTGCTGGGCCGATTTTCATCAAATAAAGAGCAGCACATGCAGCCGGCACTTTGCCAGCTGCGTGTGCTGCCCGATCGCCGCCGCTCTGCGGCGGTCCGCCGCAAGCAGCGGCAAAAGAGGGTCCCCCCAGCCGCCTGAGCCCAGCGTAGCCGGAACAAAAAGTTCCGGCCAGCGCTAAGGGCTGGATCGGAGGCGGCTGACGTCAGGACGTCGGCTGACGTCCATGACGTCACTCCGCTCGTCGCTATGGCGACGATGTAAGCAAAACAAGGAAGGCCGCTCATTGCGGCCTTCCTTGTTTATTCTGGGCGCCGGAGGCGATCGGAAGAACGCCTCCGGAGCGCCCTCTAGTGGGCTTTCATGCAGCCAACTTTCAGTTGGCTGCATGAAATAGTTTTTTTTTAATTTAAAAAAAAAAACCCGCAGCCGCCCTGGCGATCTTAATAGAACGCCAGGGTGGTTAAAGACACCTGAGTTGGAAAATTAAAGCACACTAATACTGATTTTCTTTAAATAAATATTACGTACCTGATTGCTATACTATGTTTCTGCCTTCAATGTTTTCTGTGTCACCAACCCAGATTAAGTCTGTGAATCAGGTAAACTGACACCTCTCTGCTTTCTTGTTGCATATGTGTGGTTCAATAATTACAGAAGTCAAACATCAACAGAGAAAAAGCAGAAATAAAGATAACACCTCACGTTTCTCTTTCTACATGTTTCCTGCAATAAAATAGTAATTATAAATAGTATTTTTTACTTGAGTTGGTGCTTGATTCATTAAACGTTACACGCACAGCTCACGGCAGTATTACCCTTACTTCTGTGCATAAGTACCATGAGAATACGCTAGTAGCATGGTTTATATGTTATTTATTTATTTATTCTATTTATAAAGCGCCAACATATAACGCAGCGCTGGGCATTAGTTCAGGTTACAGACAATATTTAGGGGGTGACATACTGCAAAATGACAATACATGAATACAAGAAAGACCAGATCATGCAGCGCAGTATGAGTTCAAGGTAATGCTTAGTCTGTTACTGGATGGAGCATGGAGATTAGGCAAGTTAGGTTCACTCAGATGCATAGCATGGGTTCACAGTAATGGAGGTGCATGATCAGGTAGGGCACAAAAAGAGGAGGACCCTGCCCAAAGGCTTACAATCTAGAGAGAGAGGTAGGGACACGAAAGGTAGGGGACCAGAGTTCAGCTGTGGGTTTAGAGTACTTGTGAGGGGTGGTTGGCCAGAGTGAAAAGGTGAGTTTTGAGGGCCTTCTTGAAGATGTTGAAGGAGGGGGCTGCCCTAATGGGTGGAGGTAGGGAGTTCCATAGTGTTGGAGCAGCTCTTGAGAAGTCCTGGAGGCGTGCATGGGACTGGGTGATGCGGGGGGTGGTCAGGTGAACTTCATTGGAGGAGTATGTAGGATAGACAGGTTTTGTGGACAGATTTGTAGGTAAATGCAAATTGGGAATGTAGACAGTTCCCTGTTGGTGCGATCTGGCAATCCTCCTTAGGCAGCTCTCAGTATCCACTAGAGAAAGTAAAAACATGCAAAAGAGAGAGCGCTCTGAGTGACAAATAAATAAGAGCATCCACCCTGCCAAGGACAGGTCTCACCTGTTCAGAAATGGCTGCTCGTAGGACACAGCCTCTGATAGCGTTTGTCCCTTTAGGGGCCAGGGACCAGGCTCGCGATCCAGCTCCAGGCGGGGAATCCGGAGGGCCACCAGGGAGTCACGGTCTCAGTTTGGACACTTCCAGGGAGGCTGTAGGCAGGCCAAACGTTAGATCCTGGCGCACCCTCACCTTGCGAGACCAAACGGGAGTGAGCGGCGTCTATGCGATGTCAGTAGCGTACTGAGTAGTATTGTGCAGCTAGCAGATATAACCGCTGACTTGCCGCAAATAAAATAGAGAGTGGTGAGGTAGTAAGGTGTAAAAGGGGGGCTTATTTATTAGATTTGTAGGTCAGACACTGTACCTTGAATCTGATTCTGGACTGGATAGGAAGCCAGTGGAGGGAGGGTTCTTCAGTAGCGTGACCGTTGCTACGGTAATGCACACATTACCATAGTAGCAGGCACACTACTAGAGTACCGATGTTTAATGAATCAACCCCAGTGTCACCACTAATATTGTATGTCCCTCCTTTGTCTGTCAATAGTTTCCCATAGTTCAAAGAGCAAGTGCTCTCAGCATTGGTGAATTAGGTACCAGTGCTTGGCTACACGGTACAGGAATTTGGTTTTCACCAGGATTTACCAAATCTAAGAAGATTTATAGGTAGAAAGACAATGGACTGGGTGCTGGCACCTAGGCCAGAGAGAAAATAAGAGGTGAGCGAGCATCTGAAACAGGGAAGGAAGGTAGCTGGGTGGGCCGCGTCCCTGTTCCACCCCAGTCCATGCCTGCCTTTGAAAGCAGCCAGACAGCAGACATCTGGAGCTCCGAGCATGGGGTGAGCTGATTAAGAGTGCTGAAGGTGGATGTGTGCTGTTGGCCTCCTGAGCTTTGATTACAGAGTGGATGGCTTATTGGATCGAACTGTTATTTTGCCAAGACTGGACTGTTTTCTGGATTGAGAGGTTTCTCAGACAACTAGGACTCTGATTTTCGCCGTTTTGATTTACCTGTGGTTTTGCCTTGTGCTAAAGAAAAACTTTTTTTTTTTCTTTGTCTTGGCCTAAATAAACCGGACTTACTGATACAATACCTGTCTCCTGTGTGTTAGCTGTAGTCCCAGCGAATCCCTAAAACTTTACAGCAGCCTTACAAAAATAGCAGGGGATCAAATTGTTACAGTATTTCCCCACTGTACATATTAAAAAGAAGCTCAGTCCTTTCTCATATGTTCATCTTGTACACATAGTCCAATATCATCTAAGAGGGTCTTTCTCTCACCTACACATGCAAAAGTCATGGAAGGAATAGTGGGCATCAAACAGAAGCAATTTTTGGACAGCAAGCGGTACAAATGACATTGCTTTATTTTATAACAGACTGTTTTTATCTCATAACAGACATTTTCATTTCTGGCCATAATAATGAAAACTGTACCATATATGTGCCCGGAAGCAAACATTTTTAATCAGGATAATACCAGTTACTGGCTAACTTAAAGGTAAAAAAAAGTAAGCTTTCTGCTAATAAGCCTTCTTCAGACTTTGCTCCTGTATAATAATAAGATGTTAATACACAGCCTATATACAATGGACATTGGGAAGAGAAACAATCTTTTGCAGACATAAATAAATGTCATAAGATGACTTAATGACAACTTGAAAAGGGTCTCACAGGGATGCTAGCTAATTTATAAGACCCTCCTGAAGTTGTAATTAAGGCATCTAATGACATTTATTTATGTTTTCAAAAGAATGTTTCTCCCCTGAATGTCTAGTGTACATAAGCTGTGTTTTAACATCTTGTTAATATACAGAAACAGTGGGCTTGATTCACAAAAGAGTGCTAACTGTTAGCACGGGCGGTTTCGCGCGAATTTTCGCATTGCGCGCGATCGCGAATTTTCGCTCTAAATGATAATGTTTTCACGTGCAAACGTGAATTTTCGAGCGAAACCGATATCGATTTTGCGGTAAAATTCGTGTTTGCGCACGAAAACGTTATCGTTTCGTGCGAAAATTCGCGATCGCTCGCAATGCGAAAATTCAAGCGAAAACGGCCGTGCTAACAGTTAGCACTTTTTTGTGAATCAAGCCCAAAGTCTGAAGAAGGCTTATAGCTGAAAGCTTACTTTTTGTTTACCTCTAATAAATGGTATCATCCTGATTCAAAACCTTTTGCATTCACTAATGGCTAACAGGGCACAACACTCTACTGCTTCTACTGTGCCTGGAAGTAAATGTTCCGTGTACACTGATGTATGAATGATGGCTGATAATGCAGTGTATGATTTATTCAAGAAATGGGCAGGTGCTTCTTTGAATACTAGGCAAGTGGTTTTAATGACAAGTCCTGAAGGACCCTGGAAAAACAATACTAAACAGACACTGAATAAAGATTCCCTGAAAGGCGGTATAAACAATGTAGAAAGAATGTGGTTCTCTGTACAGTGTTGGGTATTTTGTGTAAATTTCCCGCTAAAGTAGATTAAGTGTAAATGGGATCAACTGGAAAAGGTTTAGTCATTTTACTGTTAGAAGGCGTTAAAGAGAAGCATTGGTAGCAGCTTGGGAGATTGTGGTTTGTGAAGTCAGGTTATGAGTCACATGCTAAAATGCCATCTCAAACACTTACAATTGTTCTATTGCTGTTATTTTCTTCTAAACTGTTACTGCTCTGTTTGAACGTAATTGGTATACAAAATATCCAAAATATTGTTGCACAATTTAGAAATAAATTGAGCTTAAATTATATGTTGCATTGTTCTAAACAACTACTAGAGTGATAGTTACCATGGAGCACTGCAGAGTTTTGGAGTATAGATAATGTCTATATACTAGAACTAATGGACATTTTTCAGACATATATTACAATGGAATGGCATAGAAGAGTACATTGTAGAATTTGTAAACCTCCCATCTTCTTCTGATCTTTTAACTTTTTACTTCAATTAAATCAGAACAAGTATAAAACTTGATCACTTTTGAATATGCTATTTGTCTACTCCTCTTCCCTAAAGTGTCCCGCAGTTCTCACCCCTTAATTTTCAGAGTGGTGAAATGGAGATTTACCTTTTCCAGTGCCAGTTTGCTTAATGATGCTGTTCACCCACTGTGCCGTGGAATACCTCTGCTTCCTACAGTACATCTCCCAATGCATGTCATGTGACACGTATTGGGAGATGTATGGAACAAAGTTATGTTTAACAGTCAACAGGACTGTGGACCAACCTAGTACTAGAGTAGATAACTGTGCAAATCTGCAATATGGAAAGGTAGTGTAGGGGTGGGCAGTTTCTGGGTGGGGGTGGGTTAGTGGTGGTATACAGGCCACATTTAGTAAGGAGGAAGTGATGTTTCTGCTGACCACACATGGTTTGGGGAGGTGGAGTTATACTGCCCAGTGCCCACACTTGTTTTTTGGGGGACACGGCGTACCGGTTAAGGGCTCTGCCGCGGACACCGGAGACTAGGGTTCGAATTTCAGCTCTTCCTGTTCAGTAAACCAGTACCTATTCAGTAAGAGACCTTGGGAAATACTCCCTAACACTGCTACTGCCTCCTGAATACGTCCTAGTGGCTGCGGCTCTGGTACTTTGAGTCCACCAGGAGAAAAGCATGATATAAATGTTCTATGTTTTGTCACTGTTCAGCATTTAACTAGCACCAACATCTTGTCCCACAGAAGATGTTTTTTTTTAAAGATTCTTTATTTTATTTTGAAGAAGAAAAAGCATTTTAAACAAAACAACAACAAGTGGTTCATCACAGTCTTGAACAAAATAAATACAGATAACAATAGCACTTAGTGGGGAGGGGCATTCCTAGCCACAGGTCAGATATAACATTCCAAACTATTGTGCACAACAGTTAAAATCCTAAGCCCAGGGGCCTATCCCTTCCCCCACTATTAATGCTTAAAGAATAAAACTGTAGTGTTACCACTATTAAACGGAGTATATGAAGAGGGGTAAGGGGAAAGAAAGAAAGAGGGGGAAGGAAAGAAAACCAGAGGAAAGGAGAGAAATAGAATGGGTCCTCTGAAGACCAGATCCAGAGAACCCATTAGAGTGAAATAAAGAAGGAAAGATTTATAGTAAGATCCGCGCCGGGCCGAACCCAAATAGACCTCACATGATCTAGTAAAAAACTCAAGTTTATGAGGAAAAATGTGGAATCACCCCATTACGAAGGGGAAAATGTAAAATATGTATGTATCCTGAGAAATTTGTAGGTATTCTTCTGATTCTAGAAACATATCCCAGTGAATCCATGTACGTGGGAAGGCCTCGGCCCTATCATGTAAGGTGTGGGTCAAAGACTCCATCTGATAGACAAACTTTATCTCATTGATCCATTCCCTTATTGAAGGCACAGATTGTGATTTCCAGTGGCGAGCAATAAGGACTCTTGCAGCTTGGATCAAATGGCGAGAAAGAGAGCGCTTGAATTTTTTAAAGGGTTTTGGGGTATTATGGAGCAAGTAGTATGAGGGATCTTCAATCGGATCTCCGTCTGATAAAATTTTAATGTATTTCTGGACCGATTGCCATAATGGTTTTATAGCTTCGCAGTCCCAGAATATATGGGTTAATGAACCTACTGCATTGTCACATCGCCAACATTGAGAGCTAGTATTAGGGAAGATTTTATTTAATCTGCTCGGAGTCAGGTACCACCTCGACAAGATTTTATAATTGGACTCTTTGATCCGAGAGGACATTGAGGCAGATTGATTTAGCGTGAGTATCTTCTGCCAACGCTCATCAGAAAATACACAGTTAAGTTCTGATTCCCATTTAGATTTGAGTTCTAGCGACCAGGTGGTATCTGAGAGCAGAAGTTGATATAACTGGGAAAGCGTTTTTTTAATGGTGCCCTTAGATAAACATAAATTCTCAAAAGTAGAGAGTGGTCTAGAAAGTTGCTCCCTATTTCCCAGAGAACTGAGAAAGTGGACAAATTGCATGTGACTCCATTCGTCCAAAAATGGACATGAACGTGAGTCACGTATCTGTGAGAGTGGGATCCAAGCTCTATTTTGTATGAGGTCACGGCATCTAATTATGTCACCCATTCTCCAGCAGGCATAGCTTTGAGAAGAATAGCCTGGGGGGAATAATGGGTTGTTTAGTAAGGGCACCATAGGGGAAGGCCAAGGAGATAAATCTGGGAGATGGCGGACCTTAAAGAGAGCATTTAAGGTGGAGTTCACAGAGAGGTATTCATTTTGTATTTTAAAAGAGGACCAAGGATAAACACAAAGCTCCGTGCCAACAAGATCTTGCTCCAGTTGTACCCATCTTTTCTGATTGGAGTTCCTGTGCCAGTCAACTAGGCGAGTCAAGGATGCTGCGGAGTGATATTTTCCCATGTCCGGTACAGCTAAACCACCAGAATCTTTGGGCAGAACAAGTGCAGTGTAACGGATGCGTGGGGGCTTGCGTTTCCAGATGAACCGTGCAAACCGCTTCCGTAAAGTCTTAAAGTGTTCCGCTGGCAAGACTATTGGTATGGTTTGGTAAAGGTATAGTATTCTTGGTAAAATGTTCATTTTTATAATGTTGATCCTTCCTAACCAGGAAAAGCAAGGTTTGTCCCAACGCTGTAGATCGGAAGTTAGAGTTTGGGTCAAAGGGACAAAATTGAGTCTGTACAAATCATTTAGTGAAGAGGGAATACGTATGCCAAGGTATGTAATAGCTTGTGGTGGCCATTTATAAGGAAAGTTATTTTTGATCTGGGAACTTAAATTAGTTGGCATGGATACCCCCATAGCTTGGCATTTGTCTGGATTTATTTTAAAATTAGAAATGTATTGGTATGATTTTAATTCCAGTTCCAAAGAGGGGAGGGAAGTGTGGGGTTCTATCAGGTAAAATAGCAGATCATCCGCATAGGCCGCCACCTTGTGCTCTGAAGAGGGTAGTTGGGGGCCTCTGATATTCACATTCTTGTGGATAGTGCGTAGGAAGGGTTCTAATGATAAGGCAAATATTAAAGGGGAAAGGGGACAGCCTTGCCTTGTACCATTGGCAATAGGGAAAGAGGCGGAGACAACACCATTAACACGGATCTGCGCAGACGGGATGGAATAGAGTGACATAATCCACCGCAACATATGTTGACCAAGGCCTATATGTTGAAGTGTAGCCTCTAAAAAGCTCCAGTCAACCCTATCAAATGCCTTTTCGGCATCGGTGGATAAAAGAAGCAGAGGGGTATGTGTCTTATGCGCCCATTGGATAAGATCAATTGTGCGTATGGTGTTGTCTCTCGCCTCACGTCCTGGTATAAAACCAGCTTGGTCTGGATGAACTAGTGAATCCATAAGGGGGGAAAGCCTGTTTGCCAACACTTTGGCAAACAGTTTCAAGTCAGCATTTAAAAGGGAAATGGGACGATAATTAGAGCACAAGGTGGCGTCCTTACCCGGTTTAGGAATAACCGCTATCTGTGCAGATAGCATGTCTCTGGGTAGACTAGAGGGAGGAGCATCTTCCGATACTAAGGCATTAAGAAACATCAGTAAGCGGGGGATCAGAATGTCTCCAAAGGTTTTATAATAATCAAGTGGGAGGCCGTCAGGACCGGGGGCCTTGCCAGAAGCTGAAGACTTTATTGCCTGTCTAAGTTCAAAGTCAGTTATAGGGGATTCTAGATCACTAACGATTTGTTCAGTCAATTTGGGCAGGCCAGCAGCTTGTAGATAAGTGTTTATGGCATGAGACCTTGCCTGGTTAGGAGGATCAGAGTAGTTAGATGGTAAGTTGTAAAGGGAATGGTAATAATCCCTGAAAACCTTGGCGATTGATTCAGATCTATATTTTTTAATTCCCGAACGGTCTTGGATATGTGCCACATTAGTGTGAGCATAGGTTTCCCGGAGGGCCCTAGCTAGCATTCTACTGCACTTGTTGCCAAACTCATAATATGAGCGTTTGCACTTAAGAGCCAAGTGTTTCTCCCTGTGGAAGAGAGAGGTTTTCAGTTTTTCCCTTTCCAATTGCAGATTTTGCAAATCAGCACATGATAAGGTTTTCTTGTGACGCGACTCCAGTACTGTAATAGTGTTTAAACTATGAAGAATGTCATCCTGTCTTTTTTTGTGTCTGAAGCTCGCCTCTTGTATCATTTTCCCTCTAATGGTGCATTTGTGTGCTTCCCAGATTGAAGAAAGCGGGACTTCTTCAGTAGTATTTGTTAAAAAATACTCCTGAAGGGCGTTGGAAATGGAGTGTTTAAAGTCCTTATCTTGCAGAAGGGAAATGTTCAAACGCCATTGTCTAGGGAGGTGAGTTTTAGGGCGAATACCCAATTCCAGTGTAACCGGAGAATGGTCAGATAGCGTCATATTGCTAATCTCTGAGGAAATTTGTTCAGAGAGTAGATTTTGAGAGATAAAAATATGATCAATACGCGTATAGGAATTGTGTAAGTTGGAGAAAAAAGTATAATCGCGCCCGGATGGGTGCTGGATCCTCCAGATATCGACTAATTGGCGCTGAACCAATTCCCTCCTACACTTAGCAATTGCTCTGTTGGTCAGGGAGCTCTTACCCGTAGAGCAGTCCACAGATGGGTCCAGGATCATGTTAAGATCGCCTCCACAGAAGATGTTTTCACTTGTCACTTAATTAACTGTCCCTCACAGGGGCTCACCATCTAATCCCTACAGTTATATGTCTATGTATGTATGTATGTATGTATGCAGTCTGTATATTGTAGTCTAGGGTCAATTTAGGGGAGAAGCCAATTAACTTATCTGTATGCTTTTGGGATGTGGGAGGAAATCAGAGTGCCCAGAGGAAATCCAGCCCAGCGCTGCAAGGTGAGAGTGCAAACCATTGTACCACTATGCTTCCTGTACAACTACTCCACCATGCTGCCCTGACAGAAGAGAAGTTATGTTGACTACAGTTGTTATAGAAGGGGAAATGGTGGTAGTTATTTTTATAGGGGGAAGGGGAATGGTAGCTGCAAGTGTTATGGGGGAAGGTAGATGCCACACATTTTGTTAGAAGCTGGGATTAGCTGCTATAAATCGTAATTTGGGAATCTGGAGGTGCCAGATAAAACAACGGGTGTATCCGCTACTTACAGTTAATACAACTACTATTTAGCCATTTATAGTTGCTATTTACTGTTTATAACCGCTAATAATAGCTTTTAACATTGGCGACTCTGGAGGTAAAAATATTGGGTGTTAGGGTTTAGAAGGCAGGGGTCTTTAGTGCTAGGAGTGTGTGCATGGTGGAGGATATCCTTATAGATAAAGGTTAGGCTCCAGGGAGGGTTAAAGGGGAACTTCAGCCTAAACAAACATACTGTCATTAAGTTACATTAGTTATATTAATTAGAATAGATAGGTAATATAATTTTTTATCCACCCTGTTTTAAAAGAACAGGCAAATGTTTGTGATTCATGGGGGCTGCCATCTTTGTCATGGGGGCTGCCATCTTTTTGGTTGAAAGGAGGTGACAGGGAGCAGGAGACACAGTTCCAACTGTCCTGTGTCCTGATAACCCCTCCCAGCTGCACACGCTAGGCTTCAAATGTCAAATTCCAAATGTAAAAAAAAAAAAATGGCACCAAAACAGCAGAACGAGAGCAACAACATCAGAAATCCCATCATGCTTTGCACAGCATCAGGGGAAAAAAGCCCAGGCAGTTTTCTTCTGTGCAGCTAAAAATGAGGCTTGGATAAGAGAAACAAAGTTCTGATGCTTTGAAACTGTTAAAGAAACACCAAGCCTTTTCAGTGCTGCTGAGTCGATTCTTAGTCCGGATGTTCACTTTAAGGTTAGCCACTTCAGCCCTCAGTCGTGTTTCACCTTATGCATCCAAACAATTTTCCCCTCCTATTCATTTGCCTAAAACTTTATCACTACTTATCCCAATGAACTGATCTATATCTTGTTTTTTCCACCACCAATTAGGCTTTCTTTGGGTGGTAAATTTTGCTAAGAGCTACTTTACTGTAAATGCATTTTAACAGGAAAAATAAGAGAAAACGGGAAAAAAATCATTATTTTTCAGTTTTCGGCAATTGTAGTTTTAAAATAATACATGCCTCCATAATTAAAACCCATGTATTGTATTCGCCTAATAGTCCCGGGTATTACACTGTTTAAATTATGTCTCTATCACAATGTGTGGCGACAATATTTTATTTGGAAATAAAAGTGCATTTTTTCCTTTTTGCATCCATCACTATTTAAAAGCCTATAATAAAAAAAAAAATAGAAATATTTAATCTTTACATGGATATTTAAAAAGTTTAGACCGTTAGGTAAATATTTACGTTTTTTATTGTAATGTTTTGTTTTTGTTTTTTAATTAAACATTTTATTTGGGTATTTTTGGGAGGGTGGGATGTAAACAGTAACTTTTTTAAGTAAATATGTGTTTATTTATTTATTTTTTTTTATGTAGATGTAGTTTTACTATTTGGCCACAAGATGAGTTTTTTTTACATTACGTCACTCTAAGCGTAACATGTACGCTTCGAGCAGCCTTTCTCAACCTTTTTACCCTGGAGGAACCATGCAAATAACTTTTGGATCTCAAGGAACACCTGCACACAATTTTATGATCTTGAGGAACCCCTGCACTTATTTTTCAGGAGGCACAGTCTTTAAAAGTAGGTGAGGCTGTTGATTTCACCACCTCCTATTACACTGACACTTATTACACCCCAATTTAGTGCTTCTTTTTACAGTACCCACTATTATAATATGCCATATTATACTTCCCTCACGATGAGGGTCCTCAAGGAACCCTGGGGTTCCAGGGATGCCTGGTTGAGAAAGCCTGGGACGTAGGGGGGATGTAAGGGGCAGAAAGAGGGAGGCTTCCGAGAGAAGCTGTTGCTTTTCCTGCCGGGGAAAGGGATAAATGATCGGGCACCATGTCCCGATTCATTGATTCCCTGGCTAACGAACCGCGGCCCGGGCGCGCACGTGCAAGCGATGGGCCGCGGGAGCACACATTTTATTGTTTATTTATTTATTGTATTTATAAAGCGCCAACATATTATGCAGCGCTGGACATTAGTTTAGGTTACAGACAATATTTAGGGGTGACATACAGCAAAATGACAATACCTGAATACAAGAAAGACCACATCATGCAGCACAGTATGAGTACAAGGTAATGCTTAGTCACTGGAGGGGAGCATGGCGATTAGGCAAGTTAGTTTCACTCAGATACATAGCATGGGTTCACAGTAATGGAGGTGCATGATCAGGTAGGACGTATATTATATGTCCAAAAGGCCAAAGTAGTTAAGGTTAGGCACCACTGGGGGGGGTGAGGTTGGGCACTACTGGGGGGTTCTCAGGGTTAGGCATCAGTAAAGGGAGGGTTCTGTGTGAGAGTAGGGTTTGGTTAGGTCATAGTGAAATACTGGATAATATTATCAGTATTTTACTATAAGAATAAACTAGTAGATTATCTGTAATTTTACCAATATTCTACTAGTGGCTATCTCTGGGTGCTTTTTTACATGTACATGTTGCCAACTTTCTATTCAAGGTCAAGGACACTTGTTAGAATATGCAACCAACATTTTTCTAAATGATCTGTAAAAATTGATTTGAATGTTTTGAAGTCTATGGGCATGAGGAAACACATTTTCACCAATAGTATTGAAGTCTATAGGTAGGAAAACACACATTTGCTTCAAATGCATTGATGTCTATAACAATGTGAAAACACATTTTTGCAAAGATGAACATATTTACAAAAATGTGTGGGTATGCATGTAAAAACATTTTCTTCAAATATAGGGAAGTCAATGGGAACAAAAGATCATATTTCCAAAGAAGTTCCAATTTTGGTGAAAATGTGTGTCTTGCCAACTTAAATCCTACTATTATTTTGCAAAAATTTTAATTCAGGTGACAATGTAGGGCAGCACGGTGGCGTATGTAGGGCTTATTTAGGGCAGCACGGTGGCGTAGTGGTTAGCTCTCTCGCCTTGCAGCGCTGGGTCCCTGGTTCGAATCCCAGCCAGGGCACTATCTGCAAAGAGTTTGTATGTTCTCTCCGTGTCTGTAAGGGTTTCCTCCGGGCACTCCGGTTTCCTCCCACATTCCAAAAACATACGGATAAGTTAATTGGCTCCCACTAAAAAATTGGCCCTAGACTACAGTATTTACACTACATAATATAGACATATGGCAATGGTAGGGATTAGATTGTGAGCTCCTTTGAGGGACAGCTAGTGACAAGATATATATATATACACTGTACAGCGCTGCGTAATATGTCGGCGCTATATAAATACTAAATAATAATAATAAAATAATAATGTAAATTGCAATGATCTGCCCTAGGCAAAATGTATTGTAGCTTATTTTTAAGCAAACAGCTTCTTCCAAAACCTTTCTAAGATACAAGGAAATGGTGGTGATATATTTGCTGTGCACTTATTTCTGACACTATTGAGTTTTTCCTGATTTACCACTGCTTGCTTTTAGACAACCTCGCAATTTGAGACAAATGATTATCAGAAGTGCATTATCTACACCAGAAACTCCAGGCTAATTACCTTGCATTAACACAAGGGCCCATATGCAATTCACTTTTACTCCTGACTTTTCTCCCAGGAGATCATTTCTCATCTTAAATTAAAATAAACTTTTTAGCACTTTGCAATGGAAAAAGTACCAAAAAGTAGTTGATGACGTACTGTCAAAATTATTTTGAGCATTCATTTGCTTGCTGGGGGTATAAAAGGCATTTTATTTACAAGTTGTGAAAATATCACCTAGGAGAAGACTCAGGTGAAAAAGTAAATTGCATATGGCCCCAGGGGCGATATGCAATTCACTTTTTCTCCTGAGTTTTCTCCCAGGAGATAATTTTTCATCTTCGATTTAGAATAACTTTTTAGCACTTTGCAATGGAAAAAGTAGCAAAAAGTAGGTGAAAAAGTACTATCAAAATTATTTTGAGTATTTTTTTTGTTTTTTGGTGGTTTAAAAGACATTTTATTGACAAGTTTGAAAATTTCACCTTGGAGAAAACTCAGGTGAAAAAGTTAATTGCATATGGGCCAAGGTGTGAAACCTGCCCTTGTATCTTGTGCACAAGCCAAATACAAATACCAAACTCACAGAAATATCATCAAATACAAGACCAATTTTCCTGTGCGTCAACTAATGTTGTATACATGATACGCTGCATGAAATGCCCCTCAAGAGGAATCTATATAGAAGAAACAGGACAAAGGGCTTGATTCACTAAACTGTGATAACGCATATCACAACCGTTTTTGCGCGCATTTTCGCGTTTGCGCTCAATCACAAATTTGCGCACAAAAACAGCCATGATTCGAGTTATCACAGTTTAGTGAATCAAGCCCTAAAACTGCGCACAAGAATGAACCATCACCAATTTAAAATTAATGAGGGTAAAATGGACACACCAGTGGGCCAACACTTCTGTGAACCAGGACACAGCATGCAAGATCTTAAAGTACTTATTCTTAAAGATAAATTGTGACCGAGAATTGAACTTCATCCCAATCAGTAGCTGGTACCCCCGTTTACATAAGAAATCTATTCCTTTTCACAAACGGATCATCAGGGGGCTCTGTATGGCTGCTATTGTGGTGAAACCCTTCCCACAAGAAACTCTGAGGACCATGGTCCCGGCAGTTTCCTGTCTGTGAACCTTGTTGGATTGTGAGAAATAGCTGTTTACAGCTGTTTCCAACTGCCAAAAAAGCAAGTAGCAGCTACATCACTTGCCAGTGGTAAAAATGTCACCATGTGATAAATGTCAGAATGTAAATCAGGGAGAGGAAAGAAGAAAACACGAGAGTAGCAAAGGCACAGCAAACAACAATGAGAAGGTAAAGAAAATAACAAATGCTAGCTAAACGCGAACACCGCACTCATTCGCAACAGCAAACACGTTTACGGTGCGGTCTCCGCACGATAAGCGCAACAGAGACAAGCGTGCCACCCTAACTAACCAATGACAGACAAACACGAAATAGAGAATGCGAACGCTTGCTAAACAGTTACCTCACCGAGCCTACAGCAAGCGTTCGTACGAGACAGACAGACGAACGGAAAACAGGAATAGTGTACATAGGATCCACCGCTCTTCCGCCAGAGCGAGTGCGATCCGGGTTCAGGGATAGTACAGGAAGGATCCACTGCTCTTTCCGCCAGAGCGAGTGTGAACCAAGTACCGAAACAGAGCTAGCAAGATCCACTGCTCTTTTCCACCAGAGCAAGTATGATCCAAGTGCAGAAACAGAACTAGCAGGATCCACTGCTCTTTTCCACCAGAGCAAGTGTGATCCGAGTACAAAAATAGGCTTAGCAGGATCCACAGCTCTTACTGCCAGAGTGAGTGCGATCCAGACAGACAAACAGATGGGCTACCAGTAGCAACCGCTGCTCTGGTTAGCACCCCTGAGGCAGAATACAGAAGGAGGCACTGCCACTACCACTAGGGCAAGTGCGATCCAGACAAATGAACAGAAAGGGCTACCAGTAGCAACCGTTGCTCTGGTTAACACCCCAAAGGCTGAGATACAGAAGGAGGCACTGCCACTACCATTTGGGCTAATGCAATCCAGACAGATGAACAGAAGAGGCAAAGCCTTCTGGGAAACATAAAGCTCTTATAGTGCCAGTCATCAAAGAAGGCAGCTAGGGGATTTGCATAACAAATGTATGCAAATTCCTCAGCAGCAGAGCAAGTCTGAAACTTGCAAAGAAAAGACAGGTCTATTTTCCAGAGACCTGCAGCCCTCAGACTTAAGGAATGGTCAAACAGCTGTCTGTCTGTGCCGACAGCTGAACGGATCAATACACTCAAGAGATTTTGTGATAATTCTTATCTATTTTTTCTCCTGGTGGACTCAAAGTGCCAGAGCTGCAGCTGCTCAGTAGGTAGTACCATTGTTAGTGAGTCTTGCCCAAGGTCTCTTTGCTGAATAGGCACTGGCTTACCGAACAGGAAGAGCCAAGATTTGAACTCTGGTCCCATGTGTCAGAGGCAGAGCCCTTAACCAGTATACAATCCAGTTATACTTTTTTTTCCCTGTTTTTGTTCTTTGGCCTTCATTTTCTGCAGTGACATAACTACAATTTATTTGTGCCCTTCATAGCCTTGGGGCCCATCACACAAGGGTCATAAAACAAGTGTGGCCACTGGCCACATGATTTTCACACCAAAAACAAGTGTATCCACAAAAAAACATCTGAACTGAATGAAGTTTTGTCCCCTGTATCGGAGGAAGGGAAGATTAGTAGTCGGGACTCCCATAGCTCTGAGGCCCCTGTGATCCCTGATTTTCTGCACCAGCCTTGCATTTATTTTCCATAACAATTAGAAGATTTTTTCAACTAACTTTACTGTCAGTTTTATTAAGGTTCTCATTGTGCCCTTCGATTGCATATAATTGAACCACTGTAACATTCCATAAGTTTCTGCAAACAGCTTTCAGATATGCATTACCAAAGACTTCTCTTTGCTGATCTTACATAGTTACATAGTTGTTTTGGTTGAAAAAAGACATACGTCCATTGAGTTCAACCAGTATAAAGTACAACACCAGCCTGCTCCCTCACATATCCCTGTTGATCCAGAGGAAGGCGAAAAAACCCTTACAAGGCATGGTCCAATTAGCCCCAAAAGGGAAAAATTCCTTCCCGACTCCAGATGGCAATCAGATAAAATCCCTGGATCAACATCATTAGGCATTACCTAGTAATTGTAGCCATGGATGGCTTTCAACGCAAGGAAAGCATCTAAGCCCCCTTTAAATTCAGGTATAGAGTTTGCCATAACGACTTCCTGTGGCAATGCATTCCACATCTTAATCACTCTTACTGTAAAGAACTCTTTCCTAAATAAATGGCTAAACGGTTTTCCTCCATGCGCAGATCATGTCCTCTAGTCCTTTGAGAAGGCCTAGGGACAAAAAGCTCATCTGCTAAGCTATTATATTGCCCTCTGATGTATTTATACATGTTAATTAGATCCCCTCTAAGGCGTCTTTTCTCTAGACTAAATAAACCCAGTTTATCTAACCTTTCTTGGTAAGTGAGACCTTCCATCCCACGTATCAATTTTGTTGCTCGTCTCTGCACCTTCTCATGCAACAACTATATTCCATCTATGCATTTTCCTTTTTCTACCCAAATACTCAAAAGTGAGGTCATTATGTACCTGTTTCTCTCCAAAAACCATCCATCTGACCTTCCCAACTCCTAAAATGTCAGGTTTCTATGTAATCATAATTTGACTATTGTCTAAAGTCTAGCAGTTTCTGCCAAAATTATCACACTTCAAAAATGTATTGTTTTCCATTCTGGCTACAATTTGTTGCCATAGCATCAGTCCACTTTCCTTTATGTTTTATTTATGTAGTAATGCATTTAATTGCGGCAGGATATTAGCTCAACACCCTCGAGTGTCCACATGTGATTAAGATTTACACTACCCTGAAGGAAAATGGGAGCAATGCTTTTTGAATTCCCCCTTAAGCTGCACTGTACTTTGTCCTAATAAGAAGTTAATGTGATGTATCTACAGTGTAACGTTGCCTCAGTGTAGTGTTACATAATGGATAGGTATGTCTCTCATACACCTACACATATGCTGATGAAGAGCCAACAATTGTTTTCATGCAGCCAAATCTATTAGCTTAATTTGTCACTTTTTGTAGAATAAAAAATGTCATAGCTCTGATAAGTCTACAAGATATCCAGTGGTTAGGTGAATAAGCAGTGAAGCGAATTTTACACACAATAAACCCTACAACTTCTGATTTCTATGCTAGTAGGCATGAGTGATGATAATGAGGATGATGTTGATGATGATGACGACGGCAGTACTGATGGTGGTGGTAATGTTGGTATTCTGGCTTAAAGCGAAAGTAAGGGTGAAAATAAAGGTGAACATAAATTGATGAGGTAAACAATTGTATTTATCCTCCTACTCCAAAAAAGACGTTTTTTTTTACACATCCCATGGTTTTATTTTATATTTAAACATTTACAAAGTAGATTGAATGTTTTGTTGTCTTTGCTCAGTGGCAGCTTATCAAGTGTCCCAGTGTTAGAAAAAGGTCAATAGTTCATGTATTGTATCTCCCCTGCTCTCAGAAGTTTTTTTTATTGCTGTACTTTGCTTATCAGTGATGTTTACTATCTTATACATATACTGACAAGACAGAGGCTGTCTCTTCCATGCCTAAAAATTAACTCTTTCAGGCAGCAAAATCAAACAGGTAAAATTGCCTGGTTATTATTATGTTTTGCATTGTACATACACATCTTTCTCATCATGTCACATGTCTCCTCGGCTACGCTTCAAGTTTTGTCTTTTAACCAGAAATATTTTGTTTTTAGGGCTGTGCATATAAAAATGATCTCATTCACTGAAAATGATGGCAAACTCATCTTAACTGTATGACCTTGAAGTGTCTTAATCTTCACATTAACAACATATATGGTTCTTAAACCTGATTGCATTAATCATTCACATAATTTTAAATAATTTGAAACCATAATTGTTACAAAGTAAAGTAAGCATGTCCTGTCTGATTTACATTAAAGAGGTACATTTGTATTACATAAAAATTCTTCTGCATAATTTCTGACCACCGTAATTGTGGAGAAACTATAAATAAAAAAATATAATGGCTGCATCCCTGTCATTTCAGAATACACCCTTGCTCATAAATGTGCATAACAAAAGTGCATAACAATATTAAATTATGCAGACTCACAACTAAAGCGGTAAAAAAAAAAAAAAAAAAAAAGACAGTACATCTATATATAAAGCAAAGCATACCGTGTTTCCCCAAAAATAAGACACTGTCTTATATTAATTTTTGCTCTAAAATATGTGCTAGGGCTTATTTTCAGGGGATGTCTTATTTTTTGGCAAACACTGGTAGCTTTCCTATACACAATGTACATACTGTATGCCATGTGCAACATACACAGAGCTTGTGGTTTGCAAATATTGGCTCCTAATTACAAGAAATTAATTCTGCTGATCATGTAATTAAAGGGAATGTCCAAGCAAAATAAAAAAATTAGTTTCACTTACCTGGGGCTTCTGCCAGCCCCATGCAGCCATCCTGTGCCCTCGTAGTCACTCACTGCTGCTCCAGTCCCCTGCTGGCAGCTTGCCGACCTCGGAGGTCGGCGGGACGCATTGCGTACATTTTTACGCATTCCCGCTAGTGCAGGAACATTAACACATACATTTTTACGCGTTACTGGTTCAATGCGTAAAAATGCACGCAATGCGTCCCGCCGACCTCCGAGGTCGGCAAGCTGCCAGCGGGGGACTGGAGCAGCAGTGAGTGACTACGAGGGCACAGGATGGCTGCATGGGTCTGGTAGAAGGCCCAGGTAAGTGAAACTCATTTTTTTATTTTGCTTGAACCTTCCCTTTAAGAGTCTATTTCTTGCAGGCAGAGAACTGTCAGGCTCCCTCAGCATAGGATAAGCTGTGTGTGTGTCCTGGGAAGAGGTGAAAAGGTGAAGTGCTGCTGATGCTTATTACGACAAATCAGGAGGGCTGGCTCCAACAAAAAACACAAATTGCCTGACATATATAGGACTGTGTAGAACTAACATTATACTGCTGCTCTCCTGTATCCAGGCTTTGTATTGAGCGTGACTTGCTGGTGTCATGTGGGCTGCTGCCTAGCTAGGGCTTAAATTTGGAGGATGTCTTACATTTCAAGCATTCTTGAAATTCCTGCTAGGTTTTATTCTCAGGGGATGTCTTACTTTTGGGAAAACACAGTACATGTGGTAGACTTTGTAACCTAACTGCATAAGTGTTACACACAGTGTTTACTGTTGTGTTATGTTTACTGCCTATCTTTTCTATCAAGTGACTTCTGCAGCCAGATCACATACTGCAATTTTTGTCTAAAAATAGACTTTAACATGGCCATCTAATATACAGTCTTAATCACACAAACTTACACAATCTATTCAAAGTATCCTCAATCTTCTGACTCTTGCACTACACAGATGTAGTAAAGGCTCATACACCGTGCAACTTTTCCACCCAACCATCATCCAAACTTGTCTGTTGGACGATAGGCTGGGCATGTGTACAAGACGATAACTGACCGATAACTGACCAATCATCAGGCAGGTTGACCACGCGTGTTAAAAGTCTTTTGAACGACTTGTTGTATTTTTAATGCAGACATACTGGTGTGCGCAGTACTTAAATGAGTTGGCTGTTTAGTTGGTCAGCTCTGTACATACTGGTCGTGCAAACAACAAGTCACGTGGTTCCTCATGTTGGGATGTTGGTTGTGCATTAAGTTGCACATGTGTACATACCTTCAGAGTGTAGAAGATTGCATGATCAGGATTTTATGGTGCATGGCTAACTTAAGACAGAGGAATCAAAACTGCAACATACATGTCTCTTCATGTAGTACTGGATAAAGTGGGGAATGGTTTGATGAGTTATCAGATTTCTACTAATGTATAGCTTACCATAATTTCCCTCACTTCATGCCCTTCTCCACTAGCAAATGTGATTGTGCTACAATATGATCGTGTTCCATTCTTTTTCTACTACCACGATTTTGCTTGCAATTTCCTATGGGAAAAAAAATAAAACCTTGGCAGGGAAAATGGTTTGAACTGCCTAATCGTGGGGAAAATTGCTTACCAACACAGCTGCCATGCGATTTTCCTATGCCCCTGTACAAATTATGGTAGCACAAATGCAACAAAAATGCAGCGGGCTGGCGATTGTGTTTTAGGAAAAAATCTAATTGCACTAGTGGAAAAACAGCACAGTGATTTACTTGTTACATGCTACAGTGATTTACATGTTATTCGTAGTCTTTTTGTGTGTGTGTGTGTGTGTGTGTGTGTGTGGGGGGGGGGGGGGGTTATGGGTGGAATGGGAAGTTATATTGGTCATACATAGTAATGCTGTAGGGTGATGGTTATGCAGTGCAAACTTTTTTGGCTGCATGTATTGAAGGAGGGGTGTGGAGCAGGGGGAAATGACTACACTTGTTCACCCGGGACAGGATGTAGGTAGATCTTGAAGGACCCCATGACATTTTGAAAGGGGGACACATGGATTTCATTCATGCCCCTGTACCAGAGATCAGGTTGTGATTACCAGGCAATTTGAAATGCCTCTGAAAAGCGCATCTAAAATGTTACTGCTGGTAAGCCCTTTGGCACGGTTGTATCTGTTTCCGCAGGTACACCAAAATTATCAATTGGAATGTTTAGAAATATTTTTGTAGTGTATAACATCTATACTAATTGGGCTGAATTTTTTTCTACTACAAATGGCCTTTATTATATAACTATGTAATGTACGATTAAAAAACATTAAAAAAAGAAAGAAAGAAAGGAAAAGCAGAAACATAAATGTCAATTCTAAGCTAGAGGTGTCTACAAAACAACATTGCCCTTAGTTTAAATTTAGGTTTACTCGCCCATTAAGCCCCTGGGACATTATTTCCATTCAGTGCCTTCCAGCTGAGATGCCAATACATAGAATCATTTTTGTCTTTAAATTGACCTACTAAAAATAAAGACAAAAGTTCCACATATACATGTCTCTCAGCCCTATCATAATGTCCTACCAGTCATCCAATTAAAATGGTTGATTTTGATTATTGAAAATATCTGCTTCCAGCTTAATCATTTAAAAAAACGTTCTACCTCATTTATTTTATACAAATGAAGCATGGCAGGAAGTAATTACCGAGTCTTAATCAATTCTCATTCTTTTAAGTGACTGTGATAATTTAATTAGGCAATTAGAGAAATGCCTTGACTATGCAGTCATAGCTGCATTTGTGGCTGAGATAGTCCTAAAACTGTTCAGGACATGACTAGGCAAACATTTTTCATATGAAGATTTAGCGTTATACACATGAATCTTCTTATTTGTTACAGCATTGAAAATTCAGTGATGAGTCAGTGAGAGCACATGGAGAATTAGACTTTTAAATCAGATGAAGAAATGCTTTGCCTTGTAGGCATTTTTATTAAACAAAAGCCAGCTTTCTCACATAAAACTTGCAACTGCCTATCTATCTCAATCAGCTACACACCTGGTTCTTGCATTGCTATAGGACGGGCTTTGGCAATCTGTGGCTCCCCAGCTGTGGTTAACCTTCATCATTCTGAAAGGCTCATTCAGGCTAAATTGGCCATGGAGGTTAGACAAAACGGCTTATTTTGATTTATTTATTTTTCCTCACCAGATTGCTCTATATGTATATATGTATACTTGTATCACACAAGTGTTCTTCTTTGTACGCTTGTTGCCTGATGTGTCAGCTGTAACTAAGTGGAATGACAACAAGCAGCTGAGAATTAGACATGAGCAAGCTGAAGGTAGTTTTATTTTTGATCCTTTTTCCTTACAAACTTAGGGCAAATTATATTAATTGCGATTTTCATAAAAAAAATTCTTGTGAAATTGCTTGCAATCTGCAAAACGTAAGGGTGCCAAGATTATCAGGAAGATGACTGCTGCACATTGACTTTTTCCAAACATAGTGCACTCTGAATTTTTCCTTCTGTGTTTGTGTGGAGAAGTCAATGGCAGGGCAAATCAATCACATACCGTGCATTTATTTATTTTCTTACAAATTTACGAGCATACCTCTTCTCATATTTGAAAAGCACAAGATGTCATTGGCAGAGTTGTCAACTGAGCTCAAAAGTGGTGGGCAGTGAGCACATGGCCTGCTGATGGGTTAACATCCTTCTATGAACTTGTCCAGCTCTCCTTGAATGACTGTCTGTCTCCTATCTGTCTCCAGTAATCTTCTCCATTCCCACTGTGCTGAGAGACACAGTAAACCTTTTGGCATATTGATGTGTCAACCTGGCTAAGTTGGACTGTTTAGTGTACCTGTTGTTAATGTCTGTGCATGTCTTTTCATAATACTCAAAGAGAGGGTTGTCTGTATGTAGTGTTAAGGTGCCCATAAATCATAAGGTATTTTAATAAGTAGACATTAGATTCAGCATCAACATCAAATTTAACTAAAAGCTATACAAAAATATGAAATGGTGTTTGGTCATTTTATAAATCAAGCAATGAGCTGACTTGCCTACTCCTTATCTCACCATAACAGATTTGGACTGGCTAATAAACATGTATGGGACACTGCACAGCTACCAGGTATTACTGTAGGGACATTGTAGACTGTAATGTTTTGTGGATTGCAGCAGTCGATATTTGGTCTATTCAAGGTCTGACTATTTGCTATGGCCATTCATTCTAGATTGATTTCAGGCAACAGGTTCACTTACATTGCAGTATTCTCTTGCAGTTGTTTTCTCCTGGGCTGTAGATAATATATATTATGCACATATGCTGTTATATTATTCTGTGATTAGTGACTTGTGCATATAAATTAGATATTATTTTGTTGTATTGCCCATAGGACAGACACCACTTTTCCTTATCCCTGTGTTTTTATAATTTGAAGCAATAGAGTGTTGTACCGTGTTAGCCATTAGTAAAAGCAAGAAGATTTTGAATCAGTATAAGTACACCGTAGAGTAAAACAACAACTCGGCACTCAAAGTTGTGTCTTCTGAAGGAAAAAGGGGTCAGTCTACACCTGTGCAAATGAGTACAATCCGCATCCCAAAAAAAACCTGTATAATGGCCGTCGGACAAGCTGAAGTGACGTGCAACCGGAAAAATACGGGCGGAAGACACTTGACAAAGGTTTCTGTACAGTGAGACAGACCGGGCACTGTCACTTTAAATGCATTATTGCCTCTTGATACCATACAAGTAATACATTCACATCTGCCAAACATTGGTAAGTCAAACCTTGGTAGATGATGGTGCTGGGGTGCTAGGGATGTGGGTGACCAGGGGAAAGATGGACGGCACAACAGCTGTTTCACGCCAGACCGGTGCTTGCTCATGTGCGGTGTCCTGTACAGGACACAGCTTTAAATGCTTTATTGCCTCTTGATGCTATACAAGTATTACATTCACGTCTGCCAAACATCGGTAAGTTAAACCTTGGTAGATGATGGTGCTCGGGTGCTGGGGATGTGGGTGACCAGGGGAGAGATGGACGGCACAACAGCCATTTCAGCTAGACTGGAGCTTGCTCACGTGCGGTGTCCTGTACAGGACACCGCACATGAGCAAGTGCCGGTCTGGCGTGAAACGGCTGTTGTGCCGTCCATCTTTCCCATAAGTAATGGGTAATACAGCAAGCAAAATCTAGCATTCTGAACTGTGGGACAGAATAGTAAATTCCGGTCCATGACACTATAAACAAAGCTGAAATACTGCCAAACCAGCAACACTAACTATGGTCATCAACAGAATAATCCAAGCAAGAGTTGCAAAGCTTTATCACCTAATAGCCCATACATTTTAAAAGAATCCAGTCCAGATGGGCTTTACCAGCCCTATTGCTTTGCACTGCTGTCTAACTTAGTAAATCAGGGCTAAGGTTTTACCGGAGATTTTACAACTCGATTTTTTTTTATCCGAAAGTAACTGCACTTTTCCAAATTTTAGATCCAAATTTTCAATTTTTAGATCAAAAAAGTTTCAGTAAACCAAAGTATGTGAACCTCGGCTGCATTCTGTAAACATTGAATTAAGGTAGTTCATATTTTTTACCTATTCATTATAGCGTATCAGAGGCATCAAAAAGCACAGAAAGCAAATTCTTACCTAAGATGAGGGAAGCTTCTGGATCCGATAGAGGCCTCCCATGCCATTTGAGCAAACACCATCTGAAGATTATCCACAAGGGTTTGTCGTCAGGAACCTCGGGGCTGCGCTCCTCTTCAGGGACAAGCGCAGCTGTCTCACGGCTGTGTTAGTACAGTTGCACTTGCGCAATAAGCCTGATTATGCAGGCCTAGCCTTCCTTGTGTGTGTTGAGTGTGACCGTTGAATGAAATGACATGACATGGACAGGTAATGTATAGCAGGCCATGGACAGGTAATGTATGTGCCAGAAGAGGAGTGCAGCCCTGATGTTCCAGCTGGTCCTGGGGAGTGGAAATGGACCAGAGGGCAGTGGGAGGAGCCTCTGGAGGATCCAAAGGCTTGCCTCTCCTTAGATAAGTATTTATTTTTTTAGCTTAGTAAGGGCCCTTCCACACCAGCTATGGCTACGTTCGGTTTTGTTTTTGAAAAGGCTTGCAATTTGCCAAAACCAAATACGGTAATGTTACAATTGGAATCGTGGAAATCAATTCATACTGAATGCATTTATGATTTTCTAAAAAGGCAACCATAGTTCTGTTTTTCCTGCATTCCGATTGAGCCCAACGCAACATGTGAAATGCATTTGCATTTGCGAGTGTGTTTCACGATCGTTGGTGTGAAAGAGCCCTAAAGCCTTGGGTCCTCTTAAAGTCTCATACACAAATGAGCCATAAGCAATTACCACTACTCCTCATGCAGCACTGTCACACATGTTCCTAAATAAAGATGAAAACTTGTAAAATATAAATGATAAAAAATGCCATACTATTATTATTCATATTATGTATCTATATAGCACTGTTACTGACTGTCCTCACAGCAGTTTACCATCTTATCTCTACCATAGTCCCAGTCTTACCATTTAATACCATCTAACCCCACCATAGTATTATTATGTTTTTATGTAATAGCACTAACATCTTCTGCAGCACTTTACAGAGTACATAGTCATGTCACTGACAGTCATCAAAGGAACTCTCAATTTAATCCTAATATAATCCTAATATAGCCACAGTCTAATGTCCTACCATATTATTATTATGTATTTATATAGTCTGGCATCTACTGTAGCACTTTACAGAGTACATAGTCATATTCCTGACTGTCCTCAGAGGAGCCCACAATCTAGTTACTACCATAGTCATAGTCTAATGTCCTACCATATCATTATTATGTATTAATATAGCATTGCCATCTTCTGTAGCACTTTACAGAGTACATAGTCATGTTATTGACTGTCCTCAGAGGAGCTCACAATCCAATCCTACCATAGGTATAGTCTAATGTCCTACCATATTATTATTATTATTATTTATTTATTTATTTATTTATATAGCACTGACATCTTCTGCAGCACTTTACAGAGTATGTAGTCAAACCTCTGACTGTCCTCAGAGGAGCTCAAAATCTAATCCTACCATAGTATCACAGTTATGTTCAACCATATTACTATGTATTTATCTAGCACTGACATCTCCTGCAGCATTTTCCAGGATACATAGTCATGTCACTGACCATCCTCAGAGAAGCTCACAGTCTAATCCTACCATAGTCATAGTCTAATGTCCTACCTCATTATTATTATTATTATTGTTATTCATATTTGTTTATTTATTTATTTTTAGTGCTAACATCTTCTGCACCACTTCATAAAGTACATAAAGTGACAGAGATCCACATTGTTGGGGGAGTGGCACAGGGAGGGAGAAACAGTTTCTGAACTGGCTAGGTGCTGACACGTACTCAAACCCAGAGGATAATCTGGTCCTCCTGACTGTGATGCAGCTGCATGGACTCCAGAGGACATGGGCCCTGGTACGGCTGCACAGCCTGCATGGGCCTATGTCTGCCAGTGCTTGTACTTTACTTTTCTTTGTATTTATGAGAGACAACCTTTTTGTACAGTCAGAGTCTCATTTACTTCTGCCCAGAATGCACTTTACATTAAATCTATGAATAAATCATAATATGCAGATATACAAATCCAGAAGGGGTTGGAAATTCTTTGTCTTTTTCTTTCCATCAGTATGTAAAACAAAAATACAATAAAAAAAAGAAGAAAAATTATGTAAGTACCATTTTACTTTACATTTTATTTTGGAATAAATCTAACTTTATTGCAAGCAGTGTCAGTTTCAGGCATGCTGCATAATATACAATCTCCACCCTACCATAATACGTGCCCTGCCAGCTAATGTGCTGATCCTGCTGGGTAAACATATGCTGCAAATATAGTACATTATTTGTAGGATATTATAGATGTTTCTAGAGCTAATGCACAAGACATTTTCATGCTATAACTATTAATAATGTCTAACTTCCAAGAATTTATTTTTAGCAGTAGATATGGCTTTGGCACCAATGGATTCAGCGTGAGCATTGAGTATGTGCATAATGATCGCTTATGCTCAGAGTGTGGCCAAATTGATTGCCAGTGCTCATCTTGCTTTTGAGTTTTGTAACAGTGTTTTTTGTTGGTGCAAAACCACTATTATTTGCCTAGCTCTAAGTTGTTCTTATAACAAGATGACACTTATCAATACCTAACCATAACCCCTCTCTTAAAATTAAAGTGAACCTCCGGACTAAAAATCTACTCAGCACAACTGAAAAGGCTTGGTGTTTCTTTAACAGTTTCACAGCATCAGAACTTTGTTTTTCTTACCAAAGCATCATTTTTAGCTGCATTTTTAGCTGAGCTCCACCCATCAAAGAAATCTGCCCGGGCTTTTTTCCCTAATGCCGTGCAAAGCATGATGGGTTTTCTTATGTTGTTATTCATGTTGCCTAGCAAATGGGAGGGGTGATCATCACACAGGACAGTTGGAACTGTGTCTCATGCTCCCTGCCACCTCCTTTCAACCAAAAAGATGGCTGCCCTCATGAAATCAAACATTTGCCTGTTATTTTAAAACAGGGTGGGTAAGAGATTATATTACCTATCTATTTTAATTAACAACTAATGTAACTTAATGACTGTATGTTTGTTTAGGCTGAAATTCCTCTTTAACCTTTTACTGATGGCTAATAATAACGTCCCTCCTTAAAAAGTAACTTGGTCAGGAGTCGTTTTCATTGGCTCCTGACGTCCTGATCACTGTGAGTCAATCACAGTGATCAGGAACAGGAAGTGTAAAAAGAAAAAAAAAAGCCTATGGTCCTTAAAGGGACCAGAGGCTCCTGTCCCAAAGTAGTTAATTTAACCCTTTTGTGATGCTTACCACTAACTTTTACCATGAATATTTACCGTATATACTCGCATGCAAGCCGAATTTTTGACCCCCAAAAACTGGCCCAAAAGTGGGGGTCTCGGCTTGCATGCGAGTCAATTATTTACCTGATTGGGGCCGAAGGGGAGCGGGCAGCTGAGAGATCGGGTGCGGAAGACGGAGAGTATAGCTGCAGCCGCTGAATGCCCGCGGCGAGAGCAGAGCTTTAGTGTCAGGCCGCCGCCGACTACCTGTGTGTGGGCCCCGAGCGTCCAAGCCACCACTACGCCGCAGCCACCCTGGAGGAGATAGGGTCTCACATGTGTGTCGCCGGCCGACTTCCTCAGAGACCACCAGCTGATCGGGGCCGAAGGGGAGCGGGCAGCTGAGAGATCGGGTGTCCGCGGCGAGAGCAGAGCGGATAGATGGCCACACAGAATAGATACACAGCAGGAGCGCTCTTCCGTGTTCATAATCTCGCGCTTCCTGCTGTGTCTGCACCTTGTGAGCCCATTGGCTATTATTACCAGCCAATGGGCTCACAAGGTGCAGACACAGCAGGAAGCGCGAGATTATGAACACGGAAGAGCGCTCCTGCTGTGTATCTATTCTGTGTGGCCATCTATCCGCTCTGCTCTCGCCGCGGACACCCGATCTCTCAGCTGCCCGCTCCCCTTCGGCCCCGATCAGCTGGTGGTCTCTGAGGAAGCCGGCAGTCGGCCGGCGACACACATGTGAGACCCTATCTCCTCCAGGGTGGCTGCGGCGTAATGGTGGCTTGGACGCTCGGGGCCCACACATAGGTAGTCGGCGGCGGCCTGACGCTAAAGCATTGCTCACTGTGGTTATTGTATGCGACTGGCACTTACATTTTGTTATGGACCTGCCTATTTTTTGCACTTTAGTGACCGAGTGGTGGTCACCTTTTCTATTGCATTCTATTACCAGCATTGTGTGGCCATTCATTGCCCCTGCTTTGCTCCCCCCAGGGCTTCGGCTTGCATGAGGGTCAATCATTTTTTCATGTTTTGTTAGGTAAAAGTTGGAGGGTCGGCTTGCATGCGGGTCGGCTTGCTTGCGAGTATATACGGTACCTCTTCCTGATCACAAACCCTAACCGCCCTCACTACAATTAACTCTTCTTGACACCTAATCATAACAAGATAAACCAAAAAGGAAAGCCTTCCCTCACATGAGAGACAGTGATATAAATGATATGAGTAGTGTACTTTATAAAGCCCTATACAATGCACTACCTAAATGCAGTAATAATAATAATCTAAAATTGCACAAAAGGCATCAAAACTATATTAGTAGAGTGTATAGGCGTTGTTTTAACAGCTGTCATGTGGACTAAAGGCCTGTCCTAATCAATCTGCCTACATGCATACAAATGCTTCCACAGAGTAAAAACAATTATTAATGTGTATGTTTGTTTGTCTGACATTTACAATTTCAAAACTAAGATTGCTCCCAATAGTGGTAATGAGAATACATGTTATATTTCTTTACTGCATGTTCCCAGTTAGTTGAACACAGAGCAGGATAAAGTCATTTAATGTGTAACAGTACATGATCTGTGGTGTGTGTTAGACGGATGTAGGTCTCAGTAGGATCAAGGCATGAAACAAAACAGATGACTAATGCACATATGCTGCAGAATGACATAGGGGACAGCACTCTTGCTTTGCAGCGATGGGTCTCCGGTTCGAATCCCAGTCAGGGTACTATCTGCATGAAGTTTGTATGTTCTTTCCATGCCTGCATGGGTTACCTTCGAGCACTCCAGCTTCCTCCCACATTGTAAGAACATACAGATACGTTAATTGGCTTCACCCTACATAAAATGGCTGTAGACTATGGTGGACATATGACTATGATAGGGATTAGATTGTGAGCCCCTCTGAGGAACAGTTAAGTGACAAAACTATATACTCTGTACCGCACTGTGGAAGATGTTGGCGCTATATTAATAATAAAGACTGATGCAAATGATCTCATAACTTAAAAGGTCACCTCACATTTGAGTTACAGTGTCCACAACTCTTAGACTTGTCCATTCAAAGGAAATGTTATCTCTACTTTGGGTTTGTAGGCTGGTGACTTAAGTAAGGGCACTGACAACTGTCCTTCCTTCTGATTTTCTGGATAGTGGTACATAGGTCTTGATTTATTAAAGACATGGATTGCACATTTCAGACTCTCACCTTAGTGCAGATAAGTATTGCTTATTTCTTTATGGGCTGCAAGCCTTCATGCAAGACAGATTGCTAATACAGCTATCAAGGAATGACTAGCAATGTTACTTCTGACCTCACTCTATACACACATGCTCCAAATAGTAAACCAATTGGAATCCAGTGGAAAATTTAGGTGACCACCAATGGGATTCCTGATCAACATTGTGGCAGGGGAAGCGAGTGGAATGCCATGTCCTATCAAGAATAGAAGAACAAAAAACAGAAGCATAGGAAAACCAGAAGGGAAAAACAAAGATAAAAAAAGAATACACATGCCAAAAAAGGATAGAAGTACTAAGAAGAAGAAGATATAAAAGAATACATTTATACAGATGTGAAAAAAGAAGTATGAAGAAAGATATACAGGTATAACGAAAGATAAACAGAGAAGAAGAAAGAAGGATACAAGTGAAAACAGAAAAGTGCACGTTAAAATAAAAGGTTATTTTCTTTAGTTCTGTTAAATCGTTTTTTTCATCAAACGTTTTTTTGTAAATATATTGGGGATCACAAATCACCGCCTTGACCTATTAACCTGGGAGGGGTGAATTTTTGGGCCAAATAGACAAAAGGAGACAATATCTGAATGTTCCCTTAGTACTAAAGTGGGCACACAGACTCTACCATAAGATTTCCCCAGGGTCTACCCACACTTGTGAGAGGGTAGTTACCATTACCTTTCTGAGCACAAGGTGGCATGGTCCCCTTGCCCATAACATTGGACAAGGATGTTGTAAAAAAGGGGGAAGTTGTTGCCCCCTTTTGTGGAATACCCTAGTGTTATGGACCATGCTAGCTTGTGAACTCTTTATTCCCTAGGGGATAACTGCCAGTTGTTGGCATTTACATCTTCACACATGTTTAGTGAAGCAACCCTCTATTGAAGCAGTGTAGTGTGAATCTAATACTGGGTAGCCAGAATAACAAATCATTTGGCAGGTAAAGAAAACAATTCCCATATACACACAGTAACTGATGTTTGCCTTTAGATTTTTGTTTCTTGTAGTATCACTTTAAGGATAGCACTTTTGTTTTTGTGTTATGATTAATAATATTTGGAAAGCTTTTAAATGTTGGCATCAATGCAGATGAAATTGAAATATCCCTTGCACTTATTTGGATAAGTCTCACTAGCAATCCAATTGGGATGTTGTACTCATATCTTAAAACCTAAGTGCTATGAGATCCAAATGTAACTGGATGCATTATTTAATAGCTGCCATATTTTTCCCTCTCTAACAGCCCTGCGGTAAGGCTTGGTAAGTCAATGGGCAAGCTAATTGCAAAAGCTGAAGTGGTGTTTAATGCACTGGACACTTTCAATGGAAAAGTAGTTCTAATTAGTATTTGAACTATTTCCTCATTTATCTACTGTGGCTAAAGCTTGTGGCAGCTTTCTGATCATCTCTCCTGCTGCAGGTCCCGAAAGCACCTTCAAAAAGCTATCTCTCATTGATCTTTAGTCAGATGCGAACTGAAACGCAGACAGCCTGGCCAGGAATAAGACAGATACTTGCTTCAATGGCATGAAAAATGTCACCTATGGAATGACAAAAAAGCCACCAGTTTGCATCTCAAGCTGGACAAATAAGTTTAAAAAATGCTTATGTGGTTTATTCTGTATATCTGAGTAATTATCGGTCTACTAACACTTACATACTACTTAAAGAGAAACTCTGACCAAGAATTGAACTTTATCCCAATCAGTAGCTGATACCTCCTTTTACACGAGAAATCTATTCCTTTTCACAAACAGACCCTCAGGGGGCGCTGTATGACTGATATTGTGGTGAAACCCCTCCCACAACAAGCTCTGAGTACCGAGGTACTTCTGGCAGTTTCCTGTCTGTGAACCCTGTTACATTGTGGGAAATAGCTCTTTCCAACTGTTTCCAACTGCCAAAACAGCAAGCAGCAGCTACATCACTTGCCAGCAGTAAAAATGTCACCATGTAATAAATGTCAGAATATAAATCAGGGATTTAAAATATTTTACAATGGGCAAACACTGACTAAATCATTTATAGATAATTATTGTAAAAATGAAGCACTTTTTTTATTACATTATTTTCACTGGAGTTCCTCTGTAAGACCATATTGCAAAATGTAACTCTGCTTTTCAATAAAAAATGTAACATATTTAGAGACAAGACATTTTGTAATTTTCCAATAATTTCTAATCAAGAGACTATAAAGGCCTCCACCTATACAGTATATATTAAGAAACTATCACAGTGCCTCAGTAAGACATTAATTTAGGGCTCCTTTCACACTGGGGCATTTTCATTGTGTTGCGTTACCGCACAGTAATGCTCGGAAATGAAAGTTTATGGCCACCACAAGCACATCTGCACATTGTCGGGCATCTTCAGTGGCGATGTGCGGTGACGTGCGTCAAACCAGAAGTCATGTAAGTCTATGGCAACACAGATAATTTAAAGCAACTGCCACTCATATTTTCGTTGTGCATGCTCAGAAGCATATTTTGTCAATACACTTCTGCCATCTTTTCGGCCACAGGAAGTGAGCACTAAAAAAGCCTCACTTCCTTTTTGGCCTGCTTCTTGATGGGGATTACCATATATTAACATGGAAAGGCTGTTTTTGTCATTTGACTCCTGCATAGAACCACAAAAAAACCCAATGCCCAGTGTGAAAAAAGCCTAAAGGACATCCGAGCTGAAACGTTAAACATTAGATCTTACCCAGGGCTTCTTCCAGCCCCTAGCAGTGTAACTGGTCCCTCGGTGTAGTTCCGCTGTCCTCCAGTGTGCTGCTAACCCCTCCAAAAGATCACCAACCACCAGTGGCGGACAAAGCCAACAATGGGCCTCTGTGCAAAAATAAATAAATCGGGCCCCATGTTAGTGGGTGTGGTCATAACAGATCATGGTTGAATCCAAACAATGCCGATAAGATAAAAGTACATGAACCTAGGTCACATTCTCTAGGCACTGTATTAATGTAGCACACATTTTAAACTTGTATATGACTTGTGTACAAGTTATGATCACTGTTTCTCTTACTTTTTAGAGATAAATACATGGAGAAAAGCTAAGAGGATAATCATAACCTAACTGGTCCAATGGCATGGGCCCTAGAGGACATGGGGCCCCTGTGCAGCTGCACGGTCTGCACGGGCCTATGTCCTCCTCTGCCGACCACAACTGTGGTTGTGGGCTACTGCACATGTGCAAGCATGTCCATTCACCTCTTTATCATAGTCCTGTAGCCAGGAGGGTTCTGCGCTTGCGCAGTGCACAATGGCTTTAAACTGTGCAAGTGCAGAAAGCTCCTGGATATGGAAGTGAGATTGAGAAAGGTGCAAGGACAGGCCTGCACATAATAGTTCATGAGTCTGACCATAGCTGTGGTTGGTGATCTTTTGGAGGGGCTAGTGGTGCACTGAAGGGCAGTGGAACTACACCAAGGTACCAGATAGACTTCCAGGGGCTGGAAGATGGCCCAGATAAGTAGATCTAATTATTATTAACTATTATTATTTATTTGTATTTATTATCTCTATTTAACATTACAGATTGTATGTCCCTTAAGGACCTTATATCTGTCTCCAAGGCACAGATATATGATTTTCTGTTGTTTACTACACCAGTCTTTTTCTCCAGTGCCAGAGGGGCAGGAAAGGCAATTTATACAGTGTCCAATACATTGGATTATGGAGGGGTGTGTCCTGGACCACCACTGAAGTAAACCTTAACAAGCAGTCAGGGGGCCAGAGGCAATTCACTTTTTTACCTGAGTTTTCTCCTCGGAGATAATTTTTCATCTTCGATTTAAAATAACTTTCCAGCACTTTTCAACTAAAAAAGTACCAAAAAGTAGATGAAAAAGTACTGTCAAAATTATTTTGAGTATGTTTTTGCTTTCTGGTGAAAAAAAACTCAGGAGAAAAAGTGAATTGAATATGGGCCAAGGTGAGATAGGGGGCCATATGCAATTTACTTTTTCTCCTGAGTATTCTCCTAGGAGATAATTTTTCATCTTCGATTTATAATAACTTTATAGCACTTTGCTATGTAACAAGTCCCAAAAGGTAGGTGGAAAAGTACTATCAAAATTATGTTGAGTATTTTCTTGCTTTCTGGTGGCTTAAAAAGCATTTTATTGACAAGTTAAAAGATATCACCTAGGAGAAAACTCTGGAGAAAAAATGAATTGCATATGGGCCATGGGGCCATATGCAATTCGAGGAGATAAGAAGCTTAAAACATGCAAGCTTCTTATCTCCTCACATTGCTCAGGATTGCCATTTTCACCTGAGCGATGTCCTTGCGTAAAGAAGCATAACTCAGGAGAATACTAGGTAGTCGCTGAGCGATGCTCCTGTGTAGTGAGCGAAGTGGAGCAAGGCATCAGTGCCAGGGAGCTGTCCTTCAGCACCACAGCACTGCAGCCTCACTCCCCCCGAGAAATGCGCGTGCATCGTTGCAAGAGCCAGCATTTGCTCTTACTCGCCATCCGTCGCCTCCTGCTGCTCGTCGCTACTGCGGGACCCGCTGGGACCTTTGGCAAAAAAGATACCTGCATCGTTCTCGTCTTGTCGCGTGTCCCACGCTGCTCCTCCACTCATTCTTCCTCCATCTTTGTGCATTCTTGGAGCCGGCAAAGCATCTTTGAGTCTCCCACCGGGGATCCCCATTCATCCACTAGGTGGCCCAATGAGAACCGTCCTGATTGTAATTGGACCAATGAGAATCAGAATGATTGTAATTGGGCCACCTAGTGGACGAATGGGGAGCCCCGGTGGGAGACTCAAAGATGCTTTGCCGGCTCCAAGAATGCACAGAGATGGAGGAAGAATGAGTGGAGGAGCGGCGTGCGACACGCGGCAAGACAGGAACGATGGAGGTATGTTTTTTTAGTTACATTTTAAATAGGTAAGGAGTCAAAACTGACTCCTTTACCTATTTAAATCCCTGGCATCTAGGGTGTCTTTAGTAAAGGAGGCTCCCAGATGCCAAAAACAGCTTGCCGACACCAGCGATAGGTCTGCTCAGAACAGGTGAAAAGTTAACATCTATATTTGGCATGAAGCATCCCTTCCCTCAGGATGAAAAATGCAATTGCATAGGGGGCAAGGAACTCACTGGGCGATTATATCGCCCAAGCGAGTTCTTTTCCGCCCCGGGGGGTGTTAAATGCAATTGCATTAGGCGACCTTACTGACGCCTAATTTAAGAACTCGCCAGCACTTAGCGCTGGCAAGTTTGGTAATTGCATAGGGCCCCTGGTGTTTAAAAGTTTTCAGGAGAGCAGAACATGAGCAGGGATGGTCATGTGACTGCATTTTTCTTTTTTTCAGAAATAAGGTATTTAAAAGCTTCCATTAAAGAAGCCTCTATTACATATTTTACAGCAGGGCTCACAGATACATAAAGTATAGGAATTACTTGACATCCTCATTAATGACCCTTCAATTTCAGTCTACAACCATGAATGATTCTCCAGACAGGTCAAACAGGATTAAATTAGGCTTTATTTCAGCAATGTGCCATTTGGTGGATGGTACAGCCCACAAGTCTCATTTTCACACACTGTGCTAAAAATCCCTTTTCTGCAGTATTTCATTACATGTGTAGGGATTATTCTCATCTAGAGGTACAGACTAACCAGCAAGCTCATGGTGACCCAGAACTCATTGGAGTGTGTAAGGGACTACAATGGTCCTAAAAGCCCCCTTACTAAGATGTTAAGAAAAACAAAAATTTGCTTTCCTAAAACAGAAAGAATTTGCGATAATTCAGGTTGGAGTGAGCTCGAGATGTCTCCCAGAGCACCACTGCTGAATATATGCAAATTAACCATTGTACCCTTAGCAGTGGTGCTCTGGGAGACATCTCGAGCTCACTCCAACCTGAATTATCGCAAATTCTTTCTGTTTTAGGAAAGCAAATTTTTGTTTTTCTTAACATCTTAGTAAGGGGGCTTTTAGGACCATTGTAGTCCCTTACACACTCCAATGAGTTCTGGGTCACCATGAGCTTGCTGGTTGGTCTGTACCTCTCGGTTTACAAGCCCTACTCCATAGAGCCAAATTAATCCATGCCATGCACTGATGAGGATCAAACAATCCGAAACAGTCTGTATGCATGTTGGATTATTATGGCTCTGTACAATTTAACAAGCTGACACATCATTGCAATCCAGCGGTTCTGGAGGTGTGTTTAGCTTCTAAGGGTACAATGGTTAATTTGCATATATTCAGCAGTGGTGCTCTGGGAGACATCTCGAGCTCACTCCAACCTGAATTATCGCAAATTCTTTCTGTTTTAGGAAAGCAAATTTTTGTTTTTCTTAACATCTTAGTAAGGGGGCTTTTAGGACCATTGTAGTCCCTTACACACTCCAATGAGTTCTGGGTCACCATGAGCTTGCTGGTTGGTCTGTACCTCTCGGTTTACAAGCCCTACTCCATAGAGCCAAATTAATCCATGCCATGCACTGATGAGGATCAAACAATCCGAAACAGTCTGTATGCATGTTGGATTATTATGGCTCTGTACAATTTAACAAGCTGACACATCATTGCAATCCAGCGGTTCTGGAGGTGTGTTTAGCTTCTAAGGGTACAATGGTTAATTTGCATATATTCAGCAGTGGTGCTCTGGGAGACATCTCGAGCTCACTCCAACCTGAATTATCGCAAATTCTTTCTGTTTTAGGAAAGCAAATTTTTGTTTTTCTTCTCATCTAGAGGGACACCAAAATACCAAACGTCTGCTCACAGACCAGTTGTTATTTTTTTCACTTTCTGAATGGTATCCTGTGCTGCCAACTGAGACAGATAAAGCAAAACAGAAAGGATAGCTGTTTAAACAATTTTCAAGTTAAAAAAAAAAGAGACTGGCACTGCAGTCACGAGGTTTAAATGGGGATGATTGGTTCTCTGGAGGTTTGGAATAGATCCGGGTATTAAGGGTACTAACCCCCTGCGTGCTCTGGATGCTGAAGATAACATCAAACGTATATATACAGTAGAGAAATGGATTCATCCGGCACTACATCTGAGGTTAGGCAGAAATCCTTCTTTATTGTATCTAGATTGCTGGTCATGCAAACAGGCGCATACACATTGTAAATGGAAGTATAGAAAACTTACCCTTGAGATGCTTGCTGTGGGGCAGTGTGGGAGCAGCGGTCCGCCTGACAGCTGTTTCGCTCAAGTGAGCTTCTTCTGAGGCTCCGTCAGAAGAAGCTCACTTGAGCGAAACAGCTGTCAGGCGGACCGCTGCTCCCACACTGCCCCACAGCAAGCATCTCAAGGGTACGTTTTCTATACATCCATTTACAATGTGTATGAGCCTGTTTGCATGACCAGCAATCTAGATACAATAAAGAAGGATTGCTGTTTAAACAATGCTTGCATAAATAGAGTGTGTTCAGCCTTAAAGTACACCACCAACTAAACTGCAAGTATTAGTTCCCTTTGCCATTTATTTATGTTGAATTGCTTAAGGAGATATCACCACCAGAAGGGAGAAGTGGCTTCTGGCAATCTATGAACTAACTTCAACTGATTACTACTGCTATAGAAGGTAGATGTAGCTTGACTGGTTCATTTGTTTAATGGTACAAGTAATGCAGTTTGGTACTCCCTGGCAGGGCCGGTTCTAGAATTTTTGCTGCCCGAAGCAAATTTGTGAGGATGCGCCCCCCCCCCCCCTCCTGAATTGGAATGATCCCACAGCACCGACAATTTGCACCGCACATTATAGCTACAGTGAGCCCCCCAAAAAACACCCTCAATATAGGTAGGTAGCCAGGTATGGGTGCCCCCAGTATAGGTTAGCCAGGTACTGTTGCCCACAGTATAGACTGGCCAGGCACTTTCTTCACTTCCTGTTTCTGCATGGTGCTACCCCCAGACTTTTGCCGCCTGAGGAAGTCGCCGCACTTGGCATCATGGGCGGACCAGGCCTGCTCCCTGGAAAAATGAGACAGTAACCAAGCAGCTTGAGGTGACCAAAAACCACAAGGAAAGTATAGAGGACTAAAAGAGACTGAAAAGCCCTCCTACAAAAAAGCATTTTAGTCTGGTTTGCCTTCTTAAAACAGAAGGAATTTGTGACAATTCAGCTTTAAGTGAACATCTGTGATTACCCACAAGGCACTGCTACAAAATATGCAAATTATCTCTTTATGCACCTGAAGCCAGGCTTACATCTAAAATCGCTGATGTATAGCAAGCCTATAGCTAAAATTTTACAGAGCCACACCAACCCAACATGCAGACAGCCTGTTTTAGACTTTAGGTCCTCCTGAGTGCATGGTAGGGATTGATATGGCTCTATGGGATAGGACTTGGACCAGTACAACACAGTAACTCAGCTTTAAGTGAACATATGTGGTTAACCACAATGCACCACTACTGAATATGCAAATTATCTCTTTATGTCCCTGAAAATTGGAAAAATTAGAACATGAGAAAAATGAAAACTTTTTTGGATGAAAAAAACATGAAAATGGAGAAATAAGAGTGATTTCACGGCATGCATATGCTCCCTTTACAAATACAGAGTATATATAAAGAGACACCCAAATGCTGAGGTTTCGACCCACAGTTACTTCCCTATTGCCTGAGAAGCAGGTTTGACTCGCAAAACCCATCACAACAAAGTGCGATAATACCCAATAAAGTGTGTTCTATCTTGAAATTGAGGATTATGTGGTACTCCTGAGGGACCAGCAAACACAAGAAAGAGCCAATCGCACTCTTCTGGCACACCACCCTTGATCAGAAGAAAGGGGGGGTGAGGTGTGCAGGGCTTGTCTCCGGATACCACAGAGAGTAGTCGTAGTAGATCAAAATGGAAGTCCGCACCACCTCTTTAGGATAAATCTTTGTTTTATTAATATCAAAAACACATTAAAAAGAACCAGTAGGCAAGACAGTCCGCTGTTTCGGGCTCCTGCCCTTCTTCATGTTGCCAGGTTCTGAATACATGTACAAACACATCACATATATATACACCAGAGCTACCAATCAGATTCAATATTCAAATAGGAGGACCTGATGGGGAACTGATCATTTAAATATAACACTCCGCCTACCCATGTATCTCTATGGGACATCAGTATCCTCTATGAAACACTGAGCATATGGTTAAAGATCTCAATTTTACCTCATGTAGGATAAATATAAGTACAGTCAATGTCCCCAGATAGATCACAAAGTTCCCCTGGCTATAGATCGCCTTCACCTCATTCAAAAAGTGTATCACCAGTTTGTAAACAAACTGCGTGATCACTGTCCAATCAAAACGCTATATGTGTCCGCGTCATGGTCCGCAGTACGCCCACATTACGTGGATGCCATAGCCGGCCAATCAAAAATAGGTACGCGTCAGATGACGCTGATGACGCGGCCAAACGTACGCATGGCCAGATATGCCAGCCAATAGGACCATGCGTAATGCGTCAACCAATCTCGCGGTATTGATGCGGCCGCACAAACGCAAAAAACCGCCTATCAAATGCCTAAACAAAAGTACACAGTGTTAATATGGCCATGCGAACGTTCAAAGAACGCCATGCGAACGCACAAAAACGCCGATCGGAAATCAAAAATGAAGGCACAAAACCTCACCCCAGGCAAGATACCATTATGTCAAAGGGGAGAATGTGTGTCACAAACACATGCAATTTAGGGAAGCAAATGCAATAATATATATAGCCAGAAGAACACACATAACTCTATTAGTTAATATTGGTTGCTATATTCTAAAATTTAAAATTAATACAACAAAGACCCCTAAGTGAACTCCTAAATAAACATATAAAAAAAAACATGAACAAATCAACTACCAATCAAGGCGTAAGTCATAGTCCCTATTTAATCCAGAGTTAATCGTATCCAATTCCCTAATCCACCTAGATTCCATTTTAAGAAGTTTGGACAGCCTATCACCTCCTTTTTTATCTAGGGGGACACTACCAATGATACATACTTTAAGTTGGCTGACATTATGTCTAAAGAGGGTAAAGTGTTCTGACACAGCTTGATCACTATTATGATTACGTATGGCAGATTTGTGCGATGCCAGTCTGTCTTTGAGCCTTTGGGTCGTTTGACCTACATAACATTTACCACAAGGGCATTTAAGTAAATAGACTACCCAGCTGGAATCGCACGAATATCTGCCATGTATCTTATATTTCTTTCCACTAGTAGGATGTGATATAGTATCTCCCCGGATAAGGCTATTACAGATGTGGCAATTGAGACACGGAAAAGTGCCACAACGACCCTTATAAGTGGTTTGGTTGGTAATATCTGAGTGTACAAGTTTACTGCGAAGGGAAGGAGGTCTTTTATAGCAAAACATAGGTGGCCGTTTAAATTCAGGTATATATGGCAATGAATCACCCAAAATACTCCAATTGCGTTTGATACATTTTTCAACATGATGGCTAACAGTATTAAAAGTAGATACCAACATGACTCTATCCATTTTAGAATTTTTTGAATTTCTGGGCTTTTTGTTGGTCATATGTTGTTTCTGTAGTTGTTCATTAAGTATTCTATCTGGATAGCCTCTCTGTCTAAACCTTCCCACCATCTCAGCAAGTCTTGTATCCTGGTTATCTTTTTCACTGACAATCCTGTTTATTCTCTGAAACTGTCCTCCCGGAATGTTGTTAACCATATGTCTGGGATGAAAGCTGCTAAAATGCAAAATGGCATTGCGGTCTGTTTGCTTCCTGTACAAGTCAGTAAGCAATTTACCGTCTCTCTTGTATATCTTAGTATCCAAGTACGAGATGCCCTCGAGGTCAAAATTGGCGGTCAACTTAATCTCATGACACCTCTCATGCAGTGAGTCAATAAATTCCAAAAGGGTCGAGTGTGGCCCCGCCCACAAACAAAAGACATCATCGATGTAGCGAAACCAACACCGTGCATGTCGGGAAAAAAAATGGGGAAGTATACACATGGGCCTCCTCATAGAGGCCCATATAAAGATTCGCATATACAGGGGCCACACTCGACCCCATGGCCGTACCCCTACACTGCAAGTAGAAACTGTCATTAAAAAGAAAGTAATTCTCCCTCAAAATAATATTCAACATATTGACCAAGAATGACCTCTGGGCACCATCATAATCAGAATATGCAAAAAGATAATGCTCGATCGCCTCCACACCCCCATCATGTGGGATGGAGGTGTAGAGGCTCTCGACATCAAGCGTAACAAGCAGCCAATCATCACCGACATCATCTAATTTGCTGATCTCGCCTAAAAAATAACCAGTATCTCTAACATAAGATGGTAAACAATTAACATAGGGCTGAAGAATACGATCTAAAAATCTTGCCATAGGGGAAAAAATAGAATCAGTGGCTGCCACTATCGGTCGTCCAGGGGGGAGCAGTGGATTCTTATGGATCTTGGGCAATGTATACAGCAATGGAGTAGATGGATGCCGATTAATGAGGAAGTGAGAAACATCATCTCCAATGAGGCCATTAACCAAGGCTCCATTCACCAAGTTCTCAACTCTCTCCATAATAGATAAAATCGGATTACCATCTAGTTTCCTATACACATTGTTATCAGATAATTGATCCATAATTTCTTTAATATAGTAATCCCTATCCATAATGACCACTGCTCCCCCCTTGTCTGCTGGACGTATAATAATCTCAGTATTGGCCTCCAAACCTCTCAAGGCTTTTCTCTCTTCTGATGTCAGGTTATGGTTTACTAGATATTCACCCCTCTTGGAAGATTTCTCTACTCTCTTCATATCATTAGTAACCCGTTTGATAAACAGCTCAATAGCCGGGTGACTACTTGGTGTAAATGCACTTTTATTGCGAAGACCAACTTCTTTAAGAGATAGGCTATTCCCATCAGAGGGTGCTGTAAACCTAAAGATAGGGTCAGATCGAGGAGTCCCAAAAAAGTTCTTAAGCTTTAGGGTACGAAAAAAACGATTAAGTTCAATGTCCAACGAGAAAAAATCGGGACCATGAGTTGGGCAAAATGACAGTCCATATTCAAGGATCTGTTTTTCAACATTGGATAACGTATAAGACGAAATGTTAATAACAAGAGACACATCACCTATCTTCTCCTCAGTTGGATTGGACTTTGGACTGCCTTCATTTTTGATTTCCGATCGGCGTTTTTGTGCATTCGCATGGCGTTCTTTGAACGTTCGCATGGCCATATTAACACTGTGTACTTTTGTTTAGGCATTTGATAGGCGGTTTTTTGCGTTTGTGCGGCCGCATCAATACCGCGAGATTGGTTGACGCATTACGCATGGTCCTATTGGCTGGCATATCTGGCCATGCATACGTTTGGCCACGTCATCAGCGTCATCTGACGCGTACCTATTTTTGATTGGCCGGCTATGGCATCCACGTAATGTGGGCGTACTGCGGACCATGACGCGGACACATATAGCGTTTTGATTGGACAGTGATCACGCAGTTTGTTTACAAACTGGTGATACACTTTTTGAATGAGGTGAAGGCGATCTATAGCCAGGGGAACTTTGTGATCTATCTGGGGACATTGACTGTACTTATATTTATCCTACATGAGGTAAAATTGAGATCTTTAACCATATGCTCAGTGTTTCATAGAGGATACTGATGTCCCATAGAGATACATGGGTAGGCGGAGTGTTATATTTAAATGAGCAGTTCCCCATCAGGTCCTCCTATTTGAATATTGAATCTGATTGGTAGCTCTGGTGTATATATATGTGATGTGTTTGTACATGTATGCAGAACCTGGCAACATGAAGAAGGGCAGGAGCCCGAAACAGCGGACTGTCTTGCCTACTGGTTCTTTTTAATGTGTTTTTGATATTAATAAAACAAAGATTTATCCTAAAGAGGTGGTGCGGACTTCCATTTTGATCTAGTACTCCTGAGGGACCTTCAGGAGGAGACTAGAAAAAAACAGAGACACCAGAAAACCTTATGGTGTAGCATGTAGAAGTGATGGTTTGCATCAAAGCAAAGGGGAGATTTGAAGGAAGGGAAGTAGAAAAGTGGTTGGAATTAGTAATGTGGTAAGTGGGGAAGGTATGTGACATGTGTGGAGTTTGGGAGAAGGGACAACAAGGGATGGGTAAAAAGTGGTGAAAAGTATATTATGGGGGAAAGTAGATTGAAATAGAACCATACTGCCCAATTCGTTTTAATTTAAACGGGAAAAAATGGACAATTGAGGCCATGGACTCACGTCAACCCAGCCTTATGGGAGGATAAACCATCGAAAAGGCCTCTAATAAGTGAAACCTAAAAATGGGAATAAATGATAATAGTGCAATATAGAATAAATAAGAAAATTACAATAAGGAAAAAGGTAAGAAAAATGATAAAACCAATGTGGAAGGGTACAAGTTTTGTGTGCACATGTATTAGAAAATGTGAATCACCGAGCTTATAACGATTCTTATAGAGTACTTGAAAGAGAACCCGAGGTGGGTTTGAAGAATATTATCTGCATACAGAGGCTGGATCTGCCTATACAGCCCAGCCTCTGTTGCTATCCCAAACCCCCCTAAGGTCCCCCTGCACTCTGCAATCCATCATAAATCACAGCCACGCTGCTGACAAACAGCTTGTCAGAGCTGGCTGTGTTTATCTCTATAGTGTCAGTCTGCTGCTCCCTCCGCCTCCTGCAGAACTCCAGTCCCCGCCTGCATCCCTTCCCTCCCTGCTGATTGGAGGGAAGGGATGGGGGCAGGGACCGGAGCTATGCAGGAGGCGGGGGAGCAGCTGAGACTGACACTACAGATGTAAACACAGCCTCACAGCATGGCTGTGATTTATAAGGGATTGCAGAGTGCAGGGGGACCTTAGTGGGGTTTGGGATAGCAACAGAGGCTGGGCTGTATAGGCAGACCCAGCCTCTGTATGCAGATAACATTCTGTAACACACCTCAGGTTCTCTTGAAGCTAATAATTATGTTCAAGACATACAGTATGTTGAGACCTTCTGGTTGTAAGGTCCTTAAAAGGAAGACCCAAAACATCTCACATGCTTTAAGTTTTTCAAATCAATTTTCATTATCTTGAAGGGGAACGTGTTCAATGGGGAAAACTTCCATACCATTCGGGTAATTATTATATTTTTCCTTGAAATATATGGAGAGCCCATGTTTTTAAAAATCCTTTTGTATATTTCTCCTGTGCTGCCCTATCCTGGTTCTCAATTGTTGTGTGGTACCGCCTACATATTGTAGGATGCAAGGACATGTGATCAAGTAAAGTATGTAGATTGAGCCACAGCTCATATTCAGGAGCAGTTGGAACACTTGTTGAGTAACATTGGAAGTAAATGTGTTACTCCCATCAGTGCTGAAGTCTAAGCAGAGGCAAGAATGACCGTGGCACCTGAAATATCCTATTTTCTTTGCTTGGTGGATTTTGCTGAAGTTGCCATGTTGGTTGACTTGCTTGGGGCCAGTAGACTTTTTAGATTTCTAGCTGATGTTTGAGAAAGGGATCATTGCAGAGTAAACTCCAATGTTTGTTCAGAATGGTTTGAATTTGTTGATGGTTTGTGGAGTATCTGGTAATGAAGTTTAATCTTGTTTCAGTTGCGGGTCATTTTTATTTGCTCTTTGTAGATAATAGCTCAGGTCTGTTTAATGATCTGGCTTTGCATTTTGCTGATTTGATAAGATTGATAGGGAAGTGTTTTTGTTGAAATTTTCTATTCAGTATCTTATCTTGAACATTAAATGTATTTAAGTCTGTGCCATTTTTTCTAATTGTTTTGTTTTCATGTTCACAGATGGTAACGATTAAAATTGATATAGAAATGTAGCATCCACTTTAAAAAAATTGTTTTGATCAGCCCCTTTTTGTGAAATAAAATAAAATCCAGGTATGCAATGTTTTTATGTGTTTATGTTGATGTTTTGTTGGTGTGTTTAGTTAAAAGAAGTCCCCAATCATTTGAGTTAAGATATAAATCATAAGCTCCACAGGCTCCTCGTCACCCCTCCCAAAAAAAATGTAAATTGTCTATGTATCTAAAATAGATTAGATAATGGGCTCTGTTCATAAAATATTTGCGGTACAAAAAATCTTGGAGGGAAAACACTGCATCGGTATTTTAGACTTTTGTGTGCTAATTCATAAAAATGTTTACACTTGCTATAATAGGTTGGGGAATTCCCACACTAAACTGGCAGTGCTGCTGAGTTGTTACATTTTCTCCTACAGAGACAGAGTTAGTATAAAGGAGGCAGCCCCAGCATCCTTTTACATGTGCATTTTTCTGCCTCTCCTCCTGAATCTGCGCTGAATCTGTCTATTAGTCTTCCTAAACAATCTATTTAATTGCTGCAGCTTAGAAGAACTTCAATAAATGTTACACATGCAGGCTGTCTGATGTACAATTTATCTGAAAACAGATACCCACGGGGTTAAAAAAACACAGCCTTGGTATTTGGAATGCCTTGTCTGCTCCGCTCTCACTGCTGCAGCTGCCTGGGAAGTCTTTCTCATTCACTTAGCTGTTATCTTGGCTGTTACCGCTGGCTTATCGCCTTATCTAAACAGCCGGTGTTCTCCGACAATATTCCGCCTGCTCTAATCTTTATGAATTAACCTTCAGTGATATGTGTTGTGATAATCTCCGCACAAGGCGGTAATTTCCCGCACTGCTCAGAAATGTCAGATTTTTATGCGGAAACAGCTTTTATGAATCAACACTTTGCTAAATGGTCGGTAAAGTCAGCTGTTTCCAGCGGTAAGCATGCGGGAATGCTTTATGAATAGAGGCCAATATGTTCATAAACTGGGTTTTTAGGGTCTAAAAAGAATTGTTTGCATCTCCCCATAGTTAGAATGGCATATGCTGGTGCAAAACTAGAGCCCATGGCCATTCCTTTGATTTGATCAAAGTGGTTATCTAAAAAAGTAAAAGTATTGCTTCAACTTAGAACAAAGCCTGTCTAGCAGGTAAAGTCTGATCTTTTTTGAAGAAATATTCTAAAGGTTTTAGTGCAATTTCATGCTTAATGTTAGTGTACAGCAAGTTAACGTCCATAGTGATCCAGCTGTTTTTGTCATGCCATATGATCCCTTCCAGAGATTCCATTAAATGTGTGGAATCTCTTAGATATGACAGCAAATTCTGTATGTTCCTCTGTAAGTGTTTATCCAAGAATACTAATAAGTTTGAAGTAATGGAGGAAATGCTGGAAATATGTCCACGGGTTTGTTCTAGTGATTTCCTGTGCATTTTCGGTAAATAGTAAAAATGTGGAGTTTTTGGATGTGGTATTAAGATAAACTCCTTTTCTTCAGTAATTATACTGCCTTTAAGAGTTCTTGAATAGGTTCTGATAACTGGCACTCATATTCCTTCTTATCATCCTCTTGTAACAAAGAATAATATTCCATGTTGTCCAATATCCTAAAAACGTCCTTAAGACAATAGGATCTATCCAATATCACCACTCCTCCTCCTTTATCGGCCTGTCTTATCACTAAATTCTTATATTTATTTAAACCTTTGATTGCAGTCCTTTCCTTTCTAGTGAAGATTAAACCTTGATTGTGATTTATTCTTCTAAAGTCTTCCATAACTGCTGTGTAGAAAATGTCCATATATGGTACTCTATGTGTAGTAGGATATAAGGAAAGTTTTTTCTTCAATCCGTATGTATAAAGTACTCAAGCACCAATTTGTCTGTATGCTTATATGTGGTATTATTAGCGCCTGAATTCACAATGATAGGTATCATACTGGGTTTTGCGAGTTCTATATCCTTTAGTTTTTTTTATGGTGCAGTACCTTTACAGTGTTAACTTCCTCATAAGCTATTTCAGCCAACAAAAATTTCAAAGTGATCTACTTTGTTATTCGGACAAAAAGATAAGCCCTTACTCAAAACGTTGCATTCAGATTGGTTGAGGACATGCAAAGATAAAGTAAAAATAGATCTGAGTTGTTCACGAGCGTGATAGATTGTAAATCTTCAGCGTTTACTTGTGTTCTGTTGGTGGTGCTTTGGACTTTTTCTTTTTACCACATCTACATCCTCTCTTTCTGGGCTTGTATTGGGCCTTTTTGTGGAAGCGATCTATGGGCATAAGTTCTATGTTGGTATGAGTTGCTTTTGGACTTAATAAAGGTGGTTTATGTAACAATGTTCTGGTTTGACTAGTGGGAAGCTCTAAAAAATAAATCTCTGAACTGATTCAGTGCTGGTTCCGGAGGTTTAAGACGGAGTGTAATAATCTGTGACCTGTTTGGATGTCAGCAAGGAATTTTTCAGAATGGATTTAATGACCTGTTAAGTGGGTCTCATGGACAAGATTAATGCCTTGGTGGTGTGTTGTCCTTGGAGCACCTTGGTGTCTGGAGAGGAGAATCCAAATTGGAACAAATGACTGGAAAGTGAGCCTGTTCTGTCATAGATGCTCAAATCTAGAAGTTCGCAATTATTTATTTATTTATTGTATTTATAAATTATAATGCGCCAACATATTACACAGCGCTGGACATTAGTTTAGGTTACAGACAATATTTAGGGTGACAACAGCAATACAACAATACAGGAAAACAAGAAAAACCAGATCACGCAGCACAGTATGAGTACAAGGTAATGCTTGGTCACTGGATGGGAGCATGGAGATTAGAATAGTTGAATTCACTCAAATGCATAGCATGAGTGCACAGTAATGGAGGTGCATGATCGGGTAGGACACAAAAGGAGGAACACCCTGCCCGAAGACTTACAATCAGAATCAGAATCACTTTATTCGCCAAGTACAACAGTTGTCGTGCCTGGAATTGGTTGTGGTACACATGGCATAGGCATTCTTACATAACAGACAATACAAGAACAGACAGGAATATACAACGAGACAGGTATAGCCGCATAGATTGTAGAAACTGGGGAACAGTTCATTTGAGAGCACTGGCAGCTAGAGTGAAGGGCAGTACTGCCCAGAGTGGTGAGAGTTCAGGGATCCGAGCACTGGCTAGGGGCTAGGTGCTGCGGACGGTGACGGAGGGAGGGTTGGAGTTCAGGTGGAGGACAGCTTGAGGGAAGAATGTGTTCCTGCGCCTGGTAGTTCTGGAATAGATGGTCCTGTAACGTCGGCCTGTTTGCATAAATTTGAAGTAGTGGTTCCCCGGGTGAGAGGGGTCCTGTGAAATCTTGGAAGCCCTCGACCCCAGTCTCGCTGTGTGGAGGAGGTCCAGTGGTGGCAGGGGTGAGCCTATGATCTTCTCCGCCATGTTAATTACCCTTTGGAGTTTGTACTTGTCCTTGGTGGATGCCCCTGCATACCATACAATGACGGAGGAGCAGAGTATGGATTCCGTGGTAGCGGTGTAAAAGCTGGTCAGCAGTTCGCGTGGCATACCGAATCTCTTCAGTTGACGCAAGAAGAATAGCCTCTGCTGGGCCTTCTTCTGTATCCTGGAGGTGTTTTGCTCCCACTTAAGGTCCTTAGTTATGGTTGTACCGAGGAACCGTACGTCGGACACCCTGGAGACTGTATCTCCATCAATGAGGACTGGGGAGAGTGTGGAGGGGTGCTTCCTGAAGTCTACAATGAGCTCAACAGTTTTTGTCGCATTGAGAACGAGCTTGTTTCCCTTGCACCAATTGCTGATCCTCTCAATCTCGCTTCGGTAAGTGTGCTCACCTCTGTTGTCGATGAGGCCGATGATAGTGGTGTCGTCTGCGAATTTGATGACTTTGACAGAGTCTGCAGATGAGGTGCAATTGTTGGTGTACAGAGAAAAAAGTAGCGGGGACAGCACACACCCTTGTTGGTTGGTGTTTTTTTCATGGGAGGAGCAATTTCCGAGCTTAACCCGCTGCGTTCTGTTGGAAAGAAAGTCGTTGACCCATGCACACAGGGTGGGATTGACTCCAAGCTGCCTAAGGTTATCGAGCAGGATGACAGGGCAGATGGTGTTGAACGCAGAGCTAAAATCCAAGAACAGGGACCTAGCATAGGAGTCTGGTTTGTCAAGGTGCTCAGTGATGTATGACAGGCTGATGTTTATGGCATCCTCCACGGACCTGTTGGCTCTGTATGCAAACTGGTGTGGGTCGAGGAGGGCGTCAGTGGAGCACTTCAGGAGGGCCAGAACAACACGTTCATGGATCTTTGCGATGACAGGGGTAAGGGCTACAGGCCTGAAGTTATTAATTTCTGTGTTCCCTGGCTTTTTGGGAACTGGGATAATCAGAGATCTTTTCAGGCAGGAGGGTACTTTGCCTTCCGCTAGGGACCTGTTGAAGATGGGGGTCAGGGCAGGAGCAAGTTGATCTGCACAGGTTCTCAGGCAGGTTGATGACACACCGTCTGGACCGGCGGCTTTCCTGGGGTTGGTTCTGCGGAGGAGTCTCAGTACGTCCACTTCCTGGACCACAACTGGCACAGGGGGGTCGTGATCCGGCGGTGGGGATGGGAGGGGAGGAGCTCCCCTTGGCATGGGTGCAGGGACCCCTAGCTGCACAGATTGGTGCTCAAATCTGCAGTAGAACTCGTTGAGCTCTGCAGCCAGTTCGGTGCTTGGGGTCGCACGATGTGTGGGGGCTTTGAAGTTCGTCACCGCTCTAAAGCCTTTCCATACCTCCCGTGGGTTGTTGCACTGGAGACTAAGACCCAGCTTGTCAGAGTAGGCCCTTTTTGCAGCTCTCAGTTCTCGGTTTAGGGAGTTCCTAGCTGCCCTGAAATCCTCAGGGGAGCTGGACTTGTGTGCCTCCTCCTTGAGTTCTCGCAGCCGGCGCAGCTTGCTGTTGAACCAAGGCTTGTTGTTTGGGAAGACCTTCAAGATCTTGGTTGGGACGCATAACTCTTCGCAGAAGCTGATATAGGAAGTGACGTTCTCTGTCCACTCCTCCAGGGAGGGTGCCTCCAGGGTCGTCCAATCAGTGCAGTCGAAACATGCCTGTAACTCAAGCTTTGCCTCCTCTGTCCATTTTCTGACAGTCCTGATGATGGGCTTCGAGGACTCAAGGAGCCTTCTATAGGTGGGGATCAGGTGGATAAGGTTATGGTCAGAGTTCCTCAGGGCAGCTCCCTGAACAGCTTTGTACGCGTTCTTTAAAACTGTGTAGCAATGATCTAGGGTGTTGTGATTTCTGGTGGGGCACGTGATGTGCTGCTTATACCGAGGCAGCTCCTGACGCAGATTTGCATTGTTGAAGTCCCCCAGAATGATGAAGAGGGCTTCCGGAAGTGCAGTTTCCCACTCTTTGACATTTTTCCCTAATATTGTATAGTTTTTGGTCAGTACCCTGCGACATTAGAAATGAGTAGAGGGTGGTTATCTGCTTGGATTTTTCTTGATTTAATAGCCTGCACTCCAGGTGTGAGGGTGCCAATGTGACGTTAGCTGTTCCAAACTGCGTTCTGATGGCATGTCTCAACTGGAAATACCTAAAGAGCGCATGTCTGGGCAAATTAAATTCAGATCTGAGGGTGTTGAAGTCTTTAAATGAACCATCTATAAAAAGTTGTGAGGTATATTTAATATCATGAGTATGCCAAAAGGTTATATCTGGGAAATTGGGATTACCCCATAATGGGGAGTTTTGTGAGATATATGTAATGGGCTCTCCAAGCAGTTTACAAGTCCTTTTATATATTTTAATGGTGGTTTGAATAAGATTAGTGCTTTTAGGGTCACCTGACACCTTATATCGGTATATTGCCCCATATGGATATCCTAAATAGTTTGCTGCATTCTACTATATGTCATTACAGTTTCTCTTTAACATGCACTGTCTGTGCATGTTAAGTTCACCATTAATTTGTGAACGCACTCCATGTAGAGATTTTGGTTGCAGTAGAGGTGTATTGCGCTGACCATCTATGTTTCTGCTGCAAGGTAATTATAGTTTTTTTTAATAACCAAATCACCAAATGGCTTGTGTAGCACTGATGGATTTTTTTCACATTTTTTCAAGGGTTTACACTTTAAAATGGGATTACAGTCTGAAGCTTTAATATATTTTCAAATATATTGATTGTCAAATAGCCTCAGACTATGCACACTAAATTGCTAAGTGATAATCTCAACCCAAAAGCAACAATCTTCAGACTGAAAGGGTGAGAGCTATCAGAGAGTGTTTCATATTACCTTCATTATTTACCCAGCAAATATTACAGGAGAGCTTGAGGCACGATATAAAATTCAGTCATAAATATGCAAAGTGAAAAGCTGTTTACCTGTGTCAGAGGTTTTTGTGTTTAGATGCTCTGCAAGAAAGGAAATTGATGTTCTTCTGTATGTGTTCCTGCTCTGGCAGAAGGAAATGATGCCTGACAATAAGTACGATTCACTAAGAAAGATGTACAGTGAAAAGCAGTCAAGTTAGACTGCATTTTCTTTAAGCTTCCAATCAAGTTAAGGGATATATATATATATATATATATATATATATATATATATATATATATATATATATATATATATATATATATGTATATATATATATATATACATATATATATGTATATATATATATACTGTGTATATATATATTAATATATGTATATATATATATATATATATATATATATATATATATATATACATATATATATATATATGTATATATATATATATATATATATACACATATATATATGTATATATATATATACTGTGTATATATATATTAATATATGTATATATATATATATATATATATACAGGTATATATATATATATATATATATATATATATATATATATATATCCAGTGACTGACTGATGTACATTTTTGTACTTTGGCTGGCCGGAACACAAAATGACAGGACCCGGCCACCCAAGTCCTAAAGAAGTTCAGCGGGCTGTTAAGCTGATGTAAAAGACAAGGGGCCATATGCAATTCACTTTTTTTTCAAAGTTTTCTCCTAGGACATAAGTTGTGAAAGTATCACCTAGGAGAAAACTTAGAATAAAAGGGGAATTGCATATGGTCCCAGGGCTCATATACAATTCATGTTTTCCTGAGTTTTCTCCTAGGTGATAATTGTTCATCTTCTGTTTGCAATGAGTTTTCAGCACTTTACAATTGGAAACATACCAAAAAGTAGGGAAAAAGTACTATTACAATTATTTTGAGTGTTGTCTTGCTTGCGTGTTGTTTATGAAAGCATTTTGTAGACAAGTTTAAAAAAAAATCACTTAGGAGAAAACTCAGGGTAAAAAAAGAATTGCATACGGGCCATGGCGCGGAGGGGCCCATATTGGGAGTCAAGGACCTCTATTACTTTTTTGCTCTCTGTCTCTATGTTCCTTCACTTCTATTCCCTTCTGGTCGCTGCCCTTCACCTCCACTTTGTGTCATCTGTTTATCTCCATTTTTCGCTCACACTCTGTTCCCCTCCACTCTATATGTCCCCATCCAAATGTTTACCTCTTTCTACTTGCCAGCCAACTCCTTCGGGACTTCTAGTCTCTGCTTTTTACCTTTGAGGCATCTCTCAGCTGGCTCTTCCTGCCACCACTCTGGAAAAGGTTTCAGAACTTGGCCAGCCAGGTCCTATTATTTAACATTCTGGCCAGCTAATGTCCAAAAAAGTAAGTTGACACAAGTTTGTTCACATATTGGCCATGTCAGTTGGTCAATTTGCACATTGGACAACCAGATCCCGAAGTGGGCAGACAGCAGGTTCTGGCCATAACAAATGTACGGAAACTTTCTTAACCACTTTGGGACTCGACATCACTGGCCTTTTAAGAACCAGAGCTGACATTTCCTTTTATAAACATTGATAACTGTGATTGGTTCACAGTAAGAGACTGAGAGCTCTGCTGGCAGCGTGACAGCAACGTGAGTGAGCTGCAGTGATGAGAAAGTGGTACAAACGTCAGGAACGGTGGGAGTACCAAATGTAGAAGTTGAAATCTACACCCTGGCATGCTTAGGCGGACATGAGCAGGGGGCGTAGATTTCAACTACGCTGGTCTGAAAGCGGTTGAATGTAACTGGATGTTTTACACAGGCAGCTTAAAGTTATGAAAAAGCTTGTTAGGTGTGGCAGGAACATTTGAATGACAGCAATATCACAGTGCCTGATTCAGTAAAAACCTTACAAATCCAGGTTGCCTTTGCCATGGGCTATGGTTTGTATGGCAAATAGCCCTTGCTTGCATTGCGCTTGATTCACTAAGACAAATAGCATGCCTTATCAAAGTTATCACGCCTTATAAGAGTAGCATAGCCAACGCTTCGAACCCGCAGGGGATCAGGGCAGGAGCTCTTGTCATTGCCAATTAGCAGGCATAAGTTCGTTATGCTACTCTGATAAGTCGTGTTAACTTTGATAAGGCGTGTCATCTCTGAAAAGGCATGCTATTTGTCTTAGTGAATCAAGCCCTTTAAGTTTTGCCAATAAGAGGATTATTTTCCTCTTACTTATGCTAGACATAATGTACAAGTGGTAGATGTAACTTCATTGTATATAAGAGTGAACATTTAGTTCTGGTCAATGAACAACAGATTTTGTGCTCAGTTTTGGTTTTAGTCAAATTTGACTCAAGCAATGGCCTTCTGGAACAAATTGAACTACGGCAAACATTGTTGATGTTTGTCTGTGTGTCTTCAGCAAGTAGAATTAACTTGCTCATAATGCCAGGCTGACCCACACTGCCCTGGTCCATCAAACAGGGTCAGGGAAGAGCAAGGATGTCTCTTTTACATCTTGGTGGTGGCAAGCATTACTTTTAAAAGCTTTACCACTGCCACTTTCATGTAAGTCCAACAGAAGACAATTCTCTTACAGTTCTGTACTTCTACTTACCATTAAATCAACCCTAGAGATATATAGACTTTAACATTAGCAGTACATGCACTTAGCTTTAGTAATGCGTGCACATTCTCTATTGTACAAATATCTAACTTCAAGTGAGAGCTGTGGAATAACAGCACCCTCACGGGGGACTAAATAATAAAAGGACCTACATCAACGTTTATCCTTTCTTTGGTAACTAGCGCAGCCATTCCAGCATATGGCTTAATTTATCTGAGCAGTTTTATAATGTGTTATAACAACTTGTTTACAAGTTACTTCACTTTGCCTTGGTACAACAGAGTATTTTAACCATTTCCTCTCCCCCGGGACGAGTAACTACGTCCCTGCAAAATGCCATAGCTCTGTGCAGGGACGTAGCTATTACGTCCCTCCCGCCACGCCCCCCCCCCCCGCTCGCCCCCCGCGCTCGGTACCGCCGCTAATTACCGCCGATCGCCCGCCGCTAGATCAATGAATGGGAAAACAAATCCCATTCATTGATCTAATTCCCCGTGTGAATGGCTGCAGCCGTCTATACAGACGGCTAAGCCATAAATGAATCCCATGCGCGTAGTGCTTCCGTTTCCGTACAAACAGTACGGAGCTGAAGTCACTACTGAGGACATCTTGTGGCCAAATTGTAATATTACATCCCACTTTTTTCTTTCAGTTTATTATCCCTAGTTACCTTTTTTTATCATTATTATTAACCGCTGACCTCCCACACTCCCCTAAAGTTACCATTTTTTTATTTATTTATTTTTTTTAATAAAAAAAATTACAAATAAAAAAAAATACATAAATAGTTACCTGAGGGACTGAAGTTTTTTAATATGTATACAAAAGCTGTATACTACAATTACTTTATAAATTATGGGCCTGTAATTGGGGATAGACGCAAAACTTAAAAAAATGCACCTTTATTTCCAAATGAAATATTGGCGCATACAGTTTCCTGGTCAGCACACGTGCAAGGAAAAAGATAGTTCAACTATGACTAAGGGCAGACTGTAGGCTCAACACGCGTCAGTTGATCCTGTGTTTTTACACTTGTCATGTGGAGTTTCCAAATAACGAATACCAGCAATTTGTTCAACCACTGCTTGGTTTGTGGATCCTTCTCCTTGCACATGTGGATTGGCGTGGCTTACCAGATCCTGCACCCATTGGTATGATTAAATAGGGGGTTGAGCGTCATTACTTCCTGGTCAGCACACTGTTAAATTGTAATATCGCCCCCTTGAGCCATAGGGAAATGTGGACATTACCTTGCACATTCAGTTGTAACTGACAGCAGCTGATATATAACTGACAGCAACTGGTATATTTCAGCTCTGACAAAATATTGTCAGAACTGGAAGGCGTCACTGAGAGGAACTGACGGTGAGGTTAGTATGTAATATTCATTTGCAGCTACATCACATGTTTAATTTAAATAATTGTACTCAGTTCAGGTCCCCTTTAAGGATTAAAGTAGAAAGTGCCTCATTAAAATTGCAATAAGTTGGAAATCTTCCCAAAGGAAGAACATATGCCACCAGTTGCCTTCATGGCAGTTGCCCAGTGTTTCTAGTCATAGCCACAACATTTCAGAATATACCTATTTTTCTGTCTCATGGTGGACCTGATACCAGGAAGATTGTAGGTGGGGTAAATCCCCTCAACGGGGTCGACAGTATTAAACCTGGCAAAGTTTCTAATGTTTGCTTTATCTATCCACAACCAAAAGAAAAAAAAGCTTTGGTTCTATTTTAACTTCAAATACATCTATTAATCTTTTTTTTTCATATGGCTCTATTTTTCTTCACGTTTTCATGCCACATAATGATCTCTTCTTAACTTGTACAAATCATTGCCTTCTCTCATCTTAATCAGCTTAAAAGTAATAGCTTTGTTCTCATTTAAAACTTCAAAGGGGGTTTGCTTTATGGTATAGAAGAGTTTGGTTATTATGTGGATTAACTCTGGAAACTTATCATCCAGCAAGGCACACTTCAAAACTGAGGCTGACTGATTGTACTTATCATTAGCCTGTGTCAGATACAGAAGTATCATTCTCATTAATGTATGAAGTGCACCATTAAACTGGGAACTTTCACCTAACAACACAACATCCTTCTCCTTAATGAACCAAAAAAACAAAAGCTTTTTGGACGGGCTGTGGATGTGGACACCAAGAAAACGCAATATTAAAAAAAATCCACTAGCAGAGACAACAGCAAAAAAATACATTTCCTAAGACGGATGCTAGCTTGTAGTTACATACAGAGCATAAATACACGCTGTATAGGTTGTAAAGAATAGCATAAACTGCACACATAAGGAAAAGTTGGCAGATTATAAGCACATTAGCATTAGTAAAACAACATTCTCTTATCAAAATGTTCACATGAAAAGTACAATTTTATTTTACTATCATTATTACTATTATTATTTTACTACTACTTATAATTTCTTTGTAAAATGTCAACATATTATGCAGCATCTACATTAAAACAGACCACCAGGAAATATATATTCACCCACCCCTTCACATCAAGATGCTAATATTTCACATTTAGAAAAAAAAATCTCTAAAGATGAACTGTAGTGAAAATAATGTAATTAATAAAATTGCTAATTTGTTCCTTTATAAATGATTTAGTCAGTGTTTGCCCATTTCAAAATATTTCTTCTCCCTGATTTACATTCTGACATTTATCACTGGTGACGTCATCTGACAATATTGTCCTGTCAGGTGCAGCTTTGTTGAATGCTTGCTTAGTAACAGTTCCACAGCCAGTGTTAATAATATCTGGTCTCGCTCCACTGGGAGGGGGATACTGCATACCTAAACAGCCTAGGCTAATCATCACTGGAAGGGAAAGGCTATATACCAATATACATCAGTATACGGATAAAAGATGTGTCTCTGTAACCATGAAAATTTGGCCCTGAATAATTTATTGCACTCTACTATATTTCACTACAGCAGCTCTTTGAATCCCTTAATTTGATTCCCTTTGATGATCACAATCAGTTTAACATGCATTTGAACTGGATGGTCGGGAATGCCGATTTCCGATTCTGTGGAAAATCTGATTTCGAACAATTCAGCAGATTTCAGATTTCTGATTGATCCCCAAGTTCTGATTTCTGAGTAGCCTTTTTATTGGATTATCTTTTGTATTCTTTGATTTGCCAAGTACTTCCGAGTTGTGTCTGCATTCTCTGATTGGGCCAATACTTCTGAGTTCTGGGAATCGGCTAAAATTACAGAGTTGTGGTATTGTGGTATTTCCACCAAAATCCGATTTCTGAGTTTTGATTACCGAGTTCTGATCAAAATCCGATTAGAAATACAGATCCGATTGAAAAAGCGGAAATTTGAATTCCACAAAATCCAAATGAGCATCCCTAAGGCCTGAAACTCACTAGCAGGCTGTTACTAAGCCGTTGTGATTTCAAAAGCTCATGCTAATGTACTGCTATGGGTCTGAACCCACTTGAGCGATGTTTTATAAAAAATCCCCCATAGCATTGCATTAGCAGGAGCTTTTTCAAATCACTAGCGCTTAGAAAAGGCTGCTAGTAGGTTTGAGCTCTAACTGCTAATTTACATGGACCTTGGTCTTCAGTGTCAATTCAATTCAAGTCCAGCTTAGTTGGGATATACTGGAAATAGATCTAGAATTCTAGATCGAGAGCTTTAGAAATTCTTGACTGAATAAAAACAAATACATTTTTTGTGCAAAATTTTTTGAATAAAATCAAGATCAAAAGACATTTACGTAAGAATTGCTCTATAATATTTTACAAGAATATTATTTATATCATGCTCGCCTGTGTATCTCGTCCATAAGATACATGTTCTCTTTTTCCTTCCCCAGCTGTCCAAGTTAATTGTCATCTCTCCATCGTAATTCTCTTCAAGCCTGCATAATTATTACTTCTTCATTACAGAAATCACTCTCCTAGCTTTTGATCCACTAATTGACTTTTAACCCTGATTCTCTCTCTCTTTTTTTTCCTTCTCCACATGATCCTCTATTCTTTCATCATTTAACACCCCAACCTCTCACACTGATACTTACAACAATGCCTCTGTACATTCCATTATAGATGTACAGTAGACTATTAATCAATTTCTTGCTGGGTAATTATGAATAATAGAATCCTTTTATTTTTTTCCCCTTGTCCACACATCTGAATGTCGTTGTAGCTACTATGCATATTTCAAATAAGGACAAAGTAACACAGGTCAAATTTGCTTAAAAATTAATCAAGGTGTTAGAAAACGTGGAAGCACAGCCGCTCTCTCTCAGAGCGGGGCGGCTGCTTCCACATCCAGCGTGGCAGAGCACGGGGAGTCAGCCGCCTCCACTCAGTCTGAGGCGGCTGTCCCCATGCAGGGCTTGGCGGAGCGCGGGGAAAGAGCGCGCATGGCCCTCTGGCTGCAACACCGCAGAGCGGTGTTGGGGTGGCTGGGACACGTAGTCCCTCTAGGGTAAGAATGACGCGCGCGCGCATGGAGGCAGAGCATATATACCAGCCAGAAATGAGTCAGCTGACCAGGTTGGTCAGCTGACTCTGGCTCCCCTCCTGATTGGTCCAGCACTTAGGGAGGTACTGGAGAGGCCTCCGTGTATATATACTGCCAGCTGTTCAGTTGTTAGGTGTCTGGCGTTGCGATCACATATGTGGGAGCACCCAGATCCGGAGTCAGATCCGCAAGTGTGCCGGGACCAGCTGGAGCTGTAATCCTACACTTAGCTAGATTCTGTTGATAGCTAAAGTACTAGTTTGATTGTGATTATCTGTTATGACTTTTTGCCTGCCTGACTATCCTCCTGAACTCTGACCTTGTACCTCGATATTTCTGATACTCTGTTGCCGAACCCCGGCTCGTCCTTAGACTCTGCTTCTGCCTCCTGATCTTGTACCTCGATATTTCTGATACCCTGTTGCCGAACTCTGCCTGTACCTAGACTCCGCCTCTGCTTTATGATCTTGTACTTTGTCTGTCCGTGTGTGTACGACCTGGCTTGTCCGACCTCGAGAACCGACCTTACTCTTGGAGGCGGTTCCCCGTCCTGTCAGTGACATCTCCTCCTGAGTGTCACTTACAGACAATCCTTCCTAATGTCAGTCTGACTCCTCCCGTCTTGGAGAGCTCAGGTCTGCGGAAGGAATCTGTGCAGTACTCCTTGCTGCACTGAGGCCTAGTCCTCTAAGTGTTACTGTTGCACCTAACACTACACTCTACTCAGGTGAACAGAGGTTAGCTAGTATATCGGATTATCGGTGATACTGTAGATCACTTATAATCTGGTATACATCTGTATTCCCAGTGATACTGCAGATCACCGGTAATCAGGTCCTCTCTGTGCTTCACCGATCGTTACACAAGGGCATGCAAATTGCATTGACTTACGGACATCAAACGTTAATCTTCCCTGTTTCAAAAGTGAAACTTATAATTACAATGAGAAAGAGGAAAAGCGCCGGCACTGCTGTCAATCACAATTTATTGTTCCACAGTTGGCGACATGTGACTACATGCATACATGAAAACAACATGGTGGAGACACATACCCTGAGGTGGATAGTTGTGGCGTGGTGGTGGGTGCAGAGGGAAGGAGAGCCTGACGGCCTTCCCTCTGCACTCTGCATCTACGGAGGCTGCAAGGGAAGTAATGGGACAGGTGGCCTAAATACCTTTACTAGGCGGCGTGCGGTGTCCTGCCGCTCAAGGTCCCGCCCCTCTATCATCGTAAGTCACTCCGTCTCGGCTGCGTACTACACGGAAGCAGCCCAGAGCGAGTGACGTCAGGTACTTCCTAGCGACGGAGGCCTGTAAGGGGAATACTTGTATTAGGTTCCCCAAGCTGCTATTGCAGCTCAGGCCACTTCGTCAATCTGGAAGATTGTACTGCCATCTTGTGGCATATCAAAATATGCAGCTAGAAAAATGGCCAAGCGTGAAGGGATAAAAATAGCAGATATTAAATAATTAATTGAGTGATTTGAAAAAAGGGGCATGACGTGATGTACATCAATCTGCAATATATAAGTATATAAATTGATACTCAACGTCTGCCCTAGTAAAGTGCATTAGGTGATTTATAATTAATTTTTAAGACTTAATGTGTTAGGTTAAGAAACCATGGCATAAAAGTGCCCAATGCATCTAAATGTATATACGCCCTCCACAGGTGGCTATTTGTGAACCTGAAGTGATAATAAAAAAGGGGGGGGGGATGGGAGTTAAAAACATCTACACTGGAACGGCAGCCTGGAGGGAGGGAGAAATCCCGTTAGTGTGTGGGCAAACTACCTCTAGGATGACCTGCATCTATATGTATGTATATAAACAATATGTAAGGGGCAAAAAGTGGCCAATGCACATCGGGGGCGGGCGACCGTATGCCAAGCCTCCCCCAGGAGCAGTACATGTTACATTTATACAATGGAAAAATTTGCACTGCAGGTAAAATTGCATGGGGCAAGTGACTCCCAGATGTCAAATCTGTGGGTCCAAGAAGCACGAAAGGTCAGTGTGGTCGTTCATACCAAGAGGGCCCATCGCATCGGATCTAAGTATCATCCGTGCCTCTTCTCTCTTTAGGACCCTTTCCTCCACGTCTCTGGGGCAACACATGCATCAGTTCTGCAAAAGTCAGTTTTGTGGGATCCCCTTGATGGGCTTCCCTGATGTGGGTAATGACCCGAGTGGAGCCCTTGCCTGACTCAATGGAATGAAAATGTTCACGGAATCTTCTTGTAAGTGGCCTTGTGGTCTCTCCTATATAAAATCTGCCACAGGGGCACCACAATGCGTACACTACAAACGACGTTTGGCATGTAATAAATTCCCGCGTAAAGCACGAAAGGGGACCCACTTACGTTTGTTAAAAAAACGATAATATATGTTTAATCTTTATAATTGTATTTTATTGTGAATAACCTTCATGTATTGTTTCTTCTTATAATAAAATCTGAAAATATTGTTTATAATGATTATATAAATATAACTGTGTACGTATTAAGTGTTGTAAAACATTAGTAAGTATTACTAAAATTTTACTAAAACTAAACCTAATCCTACTCTCACACAGAACCCTCCCTGTACCTATCCCTAACCCTAAGACCCCCCTGGTGGTGCCTAACCCTAACCACCCCCCTGGTGGTGCCTAACTCTTAGACCCCCTGGTGGTGCCTAACCCTAACAACCCCCCTGGGGGTGCCTAACCCTAACCACCCCCCTGGTGGTGCCTAACCATAAGACCCCCCTGGTGGTGCCTAACCCTAACCACCCCCCTGGTGGTGTATATTGTACTGTAACTATACCTAACCCTACTCTCACACAGAACCCTCCCTGTACCTATCCCTAACCCCTAGACCCTGGTGGTGCCAAACCTTAAGACCCCCCTGGTGGTGCCTAACCCTAAGACCCCCCTGGCGGTGCCTAACCCTAAGACCCCCCTGGCGGTGCCTAACCCTAACCATCCCCTGGTGGTGCCTAACACTAACCACCCCCATGGTGGTGCCTAACCCTAAGACCCCCATGGTGGTGCCTAACCCTAACCACCCCCCTTACTGATCGCTTTATTATGAGGATAATAATGTTTTACAAATAGTGACTGTAAAAAATATATTGCAATTTACGTTACGTACTAATCGCTTTAGTTTGTGAATAATAATGTTTTACAAACATTAATCGATAAAATTTTCAATAATTTTATTTTGTGGATAATAATGTTTTACAAATAGTGACTGTAAAAAATATATTGCAATTTACGTTACGTACTGATTGCTTTATTTTGTGAATAATAATGTTTTACAAACAGTAAGGGATAAAATTTTAAACAATGTTTTAGTTAAATACGAGAAATATGTTTAGTATTTTTATAAACGTTATTCATCATGGGCGCATTTTATAAACTTAAATCATCACAAGCGTAGTTATAAAACATTTAAAATCTCCGGGCGCCGTTTGTAAAACGTTAATAATCTCTGGCGCCCTTTTTTCCTGTTCAGCGCCCTATTAAACGATATTTATTATGGGAGTGAATGGCGGCGCCCTTTTTGTCCACTAGCTGCCGGCGCCCTTTTTTCTTGTTACCATTGACTGAGTGGAGTATAAAATAAATTCTTTAAAAGTAAGAAATATACTACGAGAGAATAACAATTCAATGAGTGGCATATCATTTTTGCAATGTATAAAAAAATTTTCTTATGTGACTAAATAATAAAGTCTACCCATAATGTCTGTTTTGTATTTAAAAATAAAATGGACTGGCATTTGAATCCAAGTTTTATGCCACTGTGTGCCCCAACAGGAGAATCAATATCCTGTTGCTTCTAGTCACTCTTTGTTCCTCAATCAGATGTACATTCCCATTAATGCAGAATTACAGTCTGGTATAGGATCCAGTAAGAACTTTTTCCCTTAAGTCTTTTTTTTTTTTACCAAATACTGTAGTTAGATTATCTACTCTTAAGCTGGCCATACACTGGCCCGATTTGCCGCCGTTTCGACAGCAGATTCGATCACTGGGATCGAATCTGCTGCCAATCGTTCGCGCTACAAGCCGAATTTCGATCTATCCCGTCCGATCCCGTCGATCGCTCTGTGCGGAAAATTACCGTCGATCGCCCGCGGGTAGGGAGTGCGTCGCTAGCGGCGTTCGAGTGCCCGACGACCGACGCAATAGAGCCCGCATACATTACCTGCTCCGCCGGCGCGAGTCCTCCCGGTCACCGCTGCTCCGTCTCCGCTCTGGTCTCCGGCATGCTTCACTTCTGCTAGCCCGGCAGGAAGTTTAAACAGTAGAGGGCGCTCTACTGTTTAAACTTCCTGCCAGGCAGTGAGAAGTGAAGCATGCCGGAGACCAGACCAGAGCGGAGACGAAGCAGCGGTGACCGGGAGGACTCGCTCCGGCGGAGCAGGTAATGTATGCGGGCGGGAGCGGCGGCAGCACCACCACCACAGATTGTGAACGGTTTCAGGCTGAAATCGGTTCACAATCTGTTTGCAGTAAAGGTAGCCATACGATCCCTCTCTGATCAGATTCGATCAGAGAGGGATCTATCTGTTGGTCGAATCTGATGGCAAATCGACCAGTGTATGGCTACCTTAACCCCAAAGTGATGTTATTTGTGTAAAAAGCCCCAATCACCCTTTATTCACAGTACAACTAATACTGGTAACATCCATTATCCATGTGTACGTAATTTCCAGATCAGAATGTACACATGAGGGGAAAAATGCTAATGTTTAATGCAGGTGTCACCAAGAAGCTTCCTCCTTTGTTGAGTTAGCAAATGGAAGCTTATCTTTTTCTTTCATCACAGAGAAAATTCCTCACTTGGGAAAACTGAGTACAGCACATTTCCTGACAGTGTAATCTCTTGTGTAAACACATGCTAATGCTCCAGAGGAAATTAAAGTAGACAACGTAACCATTTCAGGTAGTTTTTTTATTTTACAAAAAACAAAATTCCCTTCTTACAAAAATACGACTCTACTCAAAGGACAGAAGACACATACGTATGTGCAACACAATTTGGAGCCCAGTAGTGATGCTATTGGTAGAATTCTACACACACACACACACACACACGCACGCACGCACGCACGCACGCACACACACACATGTCCAGCCATCTCCAACAACCATATTCTTTACCAAAAGTTTAAGAACAATGTTTTATCAATGGGGCTGCTGTGCATAATGGAAGACAGAAAAACATATGAGTAGTCATTCTTATGAGGAAAAGGTGCAGATTAGCCAGGAATTCTTTTAAAATGATATATTTCACTTATAAAATTTTAAGTAACTGATATACATTGACCATTTACCATATTTTTCGGACCATAAGACGCACCAAGATTTAGAGGGCTAAAACCAGGACAAAATAATATTGGAGGTAAAACAACACAAGAGGAGCCCAAATTAAAAGTATAAAATGATAAAAAGCAATAGGAAAAGAAGGTAAGTATGAGAAGGTAAGTTCAATAATTCACTGAACATGAGATTCAGACTCTTATTCTGCACAAAAGGCGGTTCACAGCTTATAGCAGCTTTCTCAGGTCAATAAACAGTGAAAGGTTCATGGTAATGTACAGCTCTGAATGCCTGTCTTAGGCACTCTGCTTCCATGTCCATGTAATGGACTAGGGGTTCATCCCTACTTAGAGTGCTCAGGTAGGTGTGGGTACATATCTTCGGAGAGGCACCCTGGGGGAGTGGGGTGATTTATGGTAGACTAAAGTGGGAATAAGCCCTCTGTTGTTGATATGGGATGAGGAGTTTTACAAGAAGTAAGAGATTTGTGCTCCCCTCTTACAGAGCCTCCATCCATGTTCTAGCAATACCATCCTGCATGGGGAAAAAGAGTTAAACGGCTAAAACAAAAGGCTAAAGCAATAGATGATGCAAGGTGCTAAAGATTCATACACACCTACCAACAAATCTGTCCAATTATCTTCCAAACTTGTTTGTTGGAAGATAAGTTGGGCGTGTGTACAGCTGGCAAACAACCAGATGACAAACTGATAAGGTTGTTGTCCAACCGTTGGATCAATCTGCCCAACTATCATGCAGGTTGGAACGTGTGTATAAGTCTTTTGAACAACTTTGTTGTTTTTGAATGTGGACATTTTGTGCAGTTTGTCATTTAGCTTGCATGCATAGTATTTAAGTGAGTTGGTTGTTTCGTTGTTTGGCGTTTGTGTACGTACTTGTCAGGTAAAAAACTTTTTGTGTGGTTGGTCATGTTGTGCATTGAGCATGGGCAGCACGGTGGCGTAGTGGTTAGCGCTCTCGCCTTGCAGCGCTGGGTCCCCGGTTCGAATCCCAGCCAGAGCACTATCTGCAAAGAGTTTGTATGTTCTCTCCGTGTCTGCGTGGGTTTCCTCCGGGCACTCCGGTTTCCTCCCACATTCCAAAAACATATGGATAAGTTAATTGGCTCCCCCTAAAATTGGCCCTAGACTACAGTACTTACACTACATAATATAGACATATGGCAATGGTAGGGATTAGATTGTGAGCTCCTTTGAGGGACAGTTAGTGACAATATATATATATATATATATATATATATATATATATATATATATATATATATATGTACACACTACAGCGCTGCGTAATATGTCGGCGCTATGTAAGTACTAAATAATAATAATAATAATAATTGAGATGGTCGTATGCATAAGCCTTAAACAAATCTCAGCAAAAGTAAAAGAAATTACCCAGCAATATGCCAATAACAGCCTTCTAATTAGTTGTATATACCAGATGATTTGCAAATTCCAAAGTCAGTGCAAGAATCAATTGGGCCAGCTGGTAAATGATGCCCAATGCGAGGAGTTAGAAAACTCAAAAGGAGAGCGTTTTTACCACCTGCAATTTAATCAGGCCTATGGTGCAAGTATTATTTTGACATATAAAAGTACAGTTGTTAATATTCATTTTGGTGCACAGAATAATAAGACTACAATGGTACAAAAATGACAAGGACACAATAAAATGACCTGAAAGCAAATTAGTGGAATTCAGTTCTGTTTATTGGCGTGGCTGAGAGTTGGCATACTGCTTCTATATTATTGACAGTCTCCAGCTTCATAGAATTCATAGTAGGATATAAAAAGACTGGAGATCAATAATCTCTTCTGCATTGGAATGCTTTACTAATGTTCATTTTAAAAGATTAAGAATGAACCAGCTATTGTCCAACTAAAAGAGGCTATTGTTTCCTATGTGCAGACAATTTTATAATCAATCCACAGAGAGAATACCATACTTAGATATGGATAAGCTTTCCCAAGTATACACAGACCCCCCCTACTGGACTAGAAAATAGGCCAAAAGCTATGACCCACCAATTGGCCGACCCCCAGAAGTGCAGGGCCGGATTTGTGGGCAGGCCTCCGAGGCTCAGGACTAGGGCGATTAAATTTGCTACCTTTATTGGGGCGGCCACGGGTGACAGGTTAACTGTAGGCTGTCAGCTGAGCCGCCCGCAAACCGCAACTGTCTATCTGCGGTTGCCTGGCTATGAGGAGGCGGGACCCGGAGGACTGAGGAGGAGATCGGAGGCAACGCGTTCATATAGTGAAGCTGCCTGGACCCAAGCAAGTCTGCCTGCACCTGGCAGCTGGCCAGTACTAGGTACTGTAGGCAGACTCTCTCACTCTTGAGTCCCAGCCAGCCAGCTCCAAGCTTCCAACTTGTGGTAAGCGGTGAGAGTGCATCCTGCTACTGGAGGGCCACGCTGTCAATCAACTTCACTGGCGTGACTATGCATGTGACGTCACATCAGCACAGCGCTGGCCAGGAGACTGAATGTGAATAGGGAGGTCTCGCGGTGCCGCTGGGGCTGATGGTTGCATGAGAACCTCATGCACAGGCGCCGAAGGGGGAACGAGACCTACCATCCCTAATTATCTGCTCTGCACAGCCCGGGCTCCAGCTTTCAGTGTTTGCACCCTGCACCTTCTTAACTGTAAGTGAACATACAGTTAGAAATAGTCTGCTGCAGCATCATGTCTGTCTGTGTCACTCTAACTGTAAAATCAAATGTAAAATGACAAATGCTGGGTGGTGATGTGTACTGAGGCCCCCCCCCCCCCTTTAGAAATCAAATGTTATTTTGTTAATGTATGTAAGTTATTTTAATATTAATTAGGTAATTATATATGCGGGGGGGGGGTGGCTTCTTACCAGTCCCCATCCTCTGTCTTTGCTGACTGTGGTCCCCTAATGGTCTGCTTCTGCCCTATCCAGCCAATGCTCTCTGTCTTGTTTAGTCACACTTTACAGCATATGTGCGGTGTGCGGACGATCCTGACCGCCACCGATCACACTCCCGTTGTAGGGAGTGTTCTGTGCATGCGCATTTTACTAACTCTGTAACTGCGCTTGCACAAAATGCTCTGAATGGTATTTTGATCAGGGTCCTTCTCCCGTTAGCGCACATGCACTCTGGCGTGCAACTGGGCTGGATTACGGACTTCATTGTGGGAGAATGGTGGTAATTAAGCAGATGGACTACAGGGGGCAGGAGGAAGCCCCATGTAAGTATAAATCTTTTTCCTTTAAAGGACCCCTGAGACAGGGGAAAAAGTTTTATTTTACTTACCTGGGGCTTCCTCCAGCCCTTCGTAGTCTTACAGGTCCCTTGGTTTCTTCCCGGTCTGTTTTTCTGTGTCACTGTCTCCCTCCAAAAGCTTGTCCACTAGACCAGTCGTGGCTACTGCACATGCGCACCCCAGGCTGTGCGCTTCCTCAATCATGTTCCCACTGCTGGGAGCGTTCTGCACATTAGTAGAATGCTCCCCACCATGGGAGCATGATCAAGGAAATCGTATTTCAGAGGGTGTAGCGACACAATTGAATGGACCAGGCTGGAACCTAGGGACTTGTAAGGCTATGAAAGGCTGAAAGAACCCTCAGGTAATTAAAATAGAACTTGTTTTCCCCTCTCAAGTTTACTTTAACGTCACACTCGCTGAAGGAGTTGCTGCTTTTTCTTTGTTGGGAGCAGGGATGAGCGTTCCAATTGGTACCGCTGTTCTAAATGGTTATGAATATAACTAAAATTTACACTGATGCACACTGCGGAAGGTCGGTTAACTCACCCTCGTTGCCACCTCTGTGCATTCCTCTGCACGTTGCATTTCTGTTCTTCCAACTGTGAACGATGAAGTAGCTGGAGAGCTGAAATGCTATGTGGAGGGCAGCGCACAGAGTTGGCGACAAGGGTGAGTTAACTCCATTGTCATGGAGTGCGACAGTTGAAATTTAAGTTCTGTTGCAAAGCATTCGGAACACAGGTACCGATCGTTTTGCTCATGCCTAGTTGGGACCGTGATTTGACACCAGAGAGGATAGAGCATGCGCTGGATGGAGCATTAAAGGGGTCACAGCACAGCAACAGAGGGGTCCCTAGCAAAACAGAGGAGCCACCTACCTTATGGGGATTGGTAAGAAGCCCTCAGGTATGGCTGCTTCTTTAAAGGCTATATGAGGTAAAATAAAGAAGTGAAACTTTAGTTACCTGGGCCCCCTATATATCTATCTGCTCCATCGCTGAAGTTGCTTTGTCATCCAGGCTGCTGCTGTCTGTCCCCTCCGTAAGATCACCCACCCAGACTTTTGTGCATGTGTGGATGTGCTGTGTGGCTCTCGTGATCGCACTTCTATGAACGGATGCATTCTTTGTGAACAGCACAAGCACATAATGCTCTGGGAGCACGATCACAAGAGGTGTGCATGTCCAGGTGGGGGTTGGCAATCTTACGGATGGGACAGCGGCAGCCTGGAGGATAGCAGAACTTCAGCACTAGAGCAGATAGACGTCTAGGGGCTGTATGAAGACCAAGCAAGTAAAGCTTCACTTCTTTACTTTACCTCATATATCCTTTAAGGGCATCTGTACTGTATGTGTGTGTACAAACACGCATGCATTAATAATAAATAAGCAAGATTTTATGGGTTATTTCAAAGGTTAAAAGGTTGGTAGGCAGTGTTGAAAGAAATGCGGGGGGGGGGGGGGGGGGGGGCGGCTGTTGACACTGGGCCTTGGGTGGCAAAAAGTACAAATCCGGCCCTGCAGAAGTGCCACCATAGACCTCCATGCAGAGCACACATTGGAGCATGCCAGCGGGTATAGTGCAGGTTGGAGCATGCTTCAGCATATATAGCCACCCATCAGGGGCGTAACTATGAGAAAGCAGCCCCAGCAACTGCAGGGGGGCCCAGAAGTGTGTGTGTTGGTTGCCCTACTACTACTAACATTCTCTGATAATCCAGATCAGGTGTTTTTGTGGCTACACATGTTATTGGTGTGTAGATTCTGATGGCCACACTTTTTTATGAGTCTTGTAAGATGGGTCCCAAGGCCTTGAAGAGCACCAAGGGGAGGCAAGGGAAGGGACGTGAAAATTTAGGGGCCCAATCAAAATTTTTCTAGGGAGCCCTATGATTTGTAATTACACCACTGCTACCCATCCTCACTGCGGATTGCAATCTCTAGTGCATGAACTGGCCGTTAGAGCTCCAGGCTCATTGTCATGTGACTGCAGTGAGCCTGGAACTCTAAAAACCAGTTCATGATGCAAGCCAGAGAGGACAGGTAGCTATATGTACTGAAGCATGCTTCAACTCACACTCCGCATATGGGATCCCCTGCACATGTCTCCCACAGCATATCACAAGCAGACAAGCCATCATGCCCCTATACACACACACACACACACACACGCACGCACGCACGCACGCACGCACGCATGCACGCACGCACGCACGCACGCACGCACGCACGCACGCACGCACGCACGCACGCACACACACACACACACACACACACACACACACACACACACACACACACACTTAAAGGAACACTATCAAACCAAAATGGCAATGTACAAATAATGTCTAAGTAGCTGTTTAAACATTTTCCTACTTTTCCTGTTGAATATCAGAAGCAAAAGCTTTAATTCATATATGTAGGGTTTAGCTCTTTTGGAACAAATCATTCTTAAAAGGGGTGTCTGCTTCAATGCACAGACAGTGGTTTTTTGTTGTTGTTGTTGTTTTTTTTGCATATAAAACTACAGAGTATTTTTCTCTGAAAGCAAAAAAAGTATGGCAAGCTGTGGTCACAGAAAATTACAAATGTTTATAACAAGTTACATTTCCACTGCTCTCTTCAGACACTTCAGTCAAAGACACAGGAAACAGGACTTTCTCACACACATACAGGATTAACAGATGCACTGTGAGGGAATTCCCCCTCCCCTCATGGCTCATTCTGCCATCAGATTAGAGCAGACTGCCGTCTATTCAGAGCGAACGGAATTTGTTACTGTAAACAAAAGAGATAAGCAAATTAAATGTATACATCATTATTTACCAGCACTGCAGGAACTCTCTCAATCCCAGGTTAAAAACATGTTAATATATAGTGTTCCCTTAACACCTAAAATTCAGATGTCAAAAAGCCAACTTATCTGCAGTTTTGGGTAGGTTACACTAGCATAGATATTACCAATGTATACATCAGGCTACTGCACTGTAAGACATGAACATGAGGTATACCTCACTTATGAGTATTATGTTATGGCTAAAATACAGCCGATTATATGTAGTAACCAGCTTAACATTTTTTCAGTGACTGCAACACAAGAAGTTTAAAAAAACAAACAAACTGTTCTTAAAGCTGTAGACTTTTACTTACCTGGGGCTTCTTCCAGCCCCCTGAATTCCATTTGAGATCCCTCAATGTCCTCTGGGTCCCCTCCATTCTCGCTGGCAGCTCCATAAGATGTGTGACCTGAACACCAGTTGCAGCGACTGAGCATGTGTGGTCCTGTCCACATGCCCATCTTGATCATGCTCCCATTAGTGGGAGCATTCTTCATATGCGCGGTTCATTCTTTTGATAACTGCACATATGCAGAATGCTCTCAGTGACAGGAGCAAGCTCGAGACGAGTGCATGAACAAGGTTGCGCATGTACAGTCGCCATGACTTCTGTTCGGGTCACATATCTTATAGAGCTGCCAGCGGAGAATAGAGGGGACCCAGAGGATGTTGTGGGACCTCACCGAATAAAGGGGGCTGTAAAAAGCACCAGGTAAGTTTAAGTCTACAGTTTTAAGCACAGTTCAAGTGTGCTTTAAAGATGTTACAGGTAGTACCCGGTTAAAGAACGAGATAGGGACTGTAGGTTAGTTCTTAACCTTAATCCATTCTTAAGTTAAAACGCTGTGCCATCTCTGTCCCCTGTGCTTCCAGTGTCCCCCTATGTGTCATCTCTGCCCCCTCTGTGTCTCCTTGGTCTCCATTGTGCCTCCTTGTATCTCTATTGTGCCTCCTTGTGCCTTCATTATGCCTCCTCCTGCCACCATATATGCTTCCTTTGTGCCCTTTGTTCCCCTTCTGCCTCCTTTGTGCCTCCTTTGTTCCCCTTCTGCCTCTTTTGTTCCCCTTCTTCCTCCTTTGTGCCTCTTGAGTTCCCTTTCTGCCTTCTTTGCTCCCCTTTTTCCTTATTTGCTCTCCTAGTGCCTTCTTTGATCCCTTTATGCCTCTTGTGCCCCCTTTCCTAAAGCAGAGTATGCACAACAGAAGCCGCAAAAAGTCTCACCTCTTCCAAGGCGGCCCTGGGCCAATCAGCGACGTCCTCTCTCTCTTCACCATTCCTCCCAGTGGCTTCACTAGTAGCGTTGCATAGTGACGCAATCAGAAGGAGTCGCACCTGCTGTGCATACTCCGCTTTAGGAAAGGAGGCACAAGAGGTAGTCCCCGGCTTCGTGATGTCATTGCGGCGGATCGGCGGGCATTCATATCGGCGGGTCATTTGTAAGTCGGGTGTTCGTAAGTCGGGGACTACCTGTATTTATGTTGTTTAGCTCAGTGGAAAGCCAGAACAAAATACACTACAAGCGAGGATTTTTTTAAATTGAAACTTTCTTGTGCTTTGTTGCATTTTTTTGTGGAGGTTCTCATACACATTTTTATATTGTGATTTTTTTTTTCCGTGAATACCAATTCAGTTAATTTATATAAAAATGTATCTAACTGACTCGAAAACTAAACAGGATTTTTTTTTCTTTTTTCTTGAGCAAACACACACAATTCATTTTAACGCAATAACTACATTAAGCATAAAGAAGCATGTTACATTTATTTTATTATCAGTGCAAAAGAAAATTATTTGGGTGAAAAGTGCTTAAAGATAACTTGACATGTATAAGTACCCATGCCACCACTATTTCTCCTGTAATAAATCACCCCTTTAAATGTTGACATTTGTGGTAAACAGTAGTAGTAAAATGCAAATCCATTGACAAGCAGAGATATAAGAGATATATTTAACGTTACACTTTCTGCTGGACACATTGAAGGGCATAACATAAATGGACACAACCCTTTTTCAGAGGAGCTCCGAAATTAGCTTTATACCTGCCAAGAAACCTAATTTAGCTGTGTTTGAATGCTATGCCATTCCTCAATATTTCTTACAGAGTGTTCTCTATTTTCACAGGCCTTTTAATGAAATGGCCAGTTGTATGCCCATAACTCTGTCAATACCTCCATAGCTTTGACACCGTAGACTTGTATTTCTATTCAAACACTCCATCCTGCTTCCCCCCTGCAATAACGTTCACTGTCTCTTAATCTGGCAAACTCTTACTTTGACTGGAACTGCATAATCAATAGTCATTTTAGTCATCAGTCACTTAGGCCTCATACGATGCACTTCCTCCATCGCACTGCCTTTTATGCTATGGATTGTATATTATTACGCTTTATAAAGAGATTTATGGGGCCACTGGGTGATAACTGGTGCTTATTATCACAAATACAGGGCTATCTGTCCAACAAAGCAGCTTGACATAAGAAAACCAGTACATTGAAAGTGTCATCCACAGATGACATAGTATGGTTCTCGGTATCACTTACTGAAAATTGATTGCAGTGTGTGTTCAATGGCTGTCCACTATTTATTACAGAGGGGGAGTAAAATATTTGAGTGACGCTAAATAAAAGAAGAGAAAAAGAATAAAACGAGTTAAAGGACAAACTATCTCAAATACATACAGTAAATACAAAATGTACATTTCTCCCTGAGTAAAATGCATTAGAAATTACCTTTTCCTTATGTTGCAGCTACTTACAGAAGGCAGTAAAACCTGACATAGCTGACAGGATTTGGACTAGTCCATCTCCTCATGGGAGATACTCAATACTAAGAGTATTCTTTACAAAAGGACTCTCTGGATTGGATCCATAGAAAGATGTCAGCCAGCCTCATTATTTATTTGCACATTATTTTGTCAGCTGCTTAAAACAGGGGTGGAGGTGCCCAATGCATAAAACACAGGCTAATAAGTTGTTGATCTTATAAACAGATAGTTAATATTACCTTTCTTGAAGAATTTGGACCAGTTTATTGAAAAAGGTCTTTTATTTGAACACATTAAATTGACAACGCATTTTGCAGGTGCTTGCCCACTTCCTCCGGTCAGTGAAAAAAAGGTGCATTAAAGAATAAGTAAATATAGTTTTATTTCTCTCGCCTCGCTTGTTGTTTAACTGCCATGGCTGTGTAGCAAGCATGAGCGCCTCGATAGAGGCAACCAGTTCCTGTTACAGACCTGGAAAAACGAGTGGGGATGGTTAATTTCCCGCCTGCTCTTACTGTGGTTGGAAGGATTTGCAACCCACCTTTGTGAGTATATACCGTACATCCTTAGCATTTTGCTTTTCTGAATCTTGCACGATTCTGCACCATTGGGCTCCTGGTCTCCTTTTGTCTTTTAGATGAGTCTGGGGTTATTACAATCACATTAGGAACCATCAACATAAGCTATATTTTGTCAGCTGGGCTGAGCAACTACAATACAGCATACCGCCCAACTTTCTGAGGAACACTTTAAGAAAAAACCCCGTCACACCTTTAGGCACACCATTAGTCACGCATACCGCTACCAAATCATAAGCAAAATACAATGTTTTATCATTCAAACTAACTGGTTCTTGTTATTATTAGTTGTCATATTCATATTAACAGGAGAGGTACCACCTACAAGTTGATATTTAATCGGCATTCATGGCAAATCTTACTTTGCAAACTGTCAGTGATCTACTGACTGCTGCAAGGCAACTGATAAAAATCAAACCAGTTTCCAACATTTTAGCAGTCAAAACTATGGCTGGACAGGGGCGTTGCTAGCCAAAAGATCAGTGGCACGTGCCCTGGATCTATTCTGGAGTGCCCCGGATGTCCCCCAGGCCGAGTCAGCTGTGGTGCCTCAATGGTGGGCATGCTGGGAGCTGTGGTGTATCAGTCCGGGGTATGCTGGGTGCTGTGGTGCCTCTATGTGGGGATACTGGGTGCTGTGGTGCCATGCTGGGCTCTGTGATGCCTTTATGGGGGCATGCAGGGAGCTGTGGTTCTTCTGTGGGAGCATGCTGGGAGTTGTGGAGCCTCAATGGGAGGCCCTTGAAAGCATAGGAGGAGTTCACTAGAAGGTCAGGGAATGGTCAGATAACCGAGCAGTGGACCAGCCTGCCCAGCAGAAAGCTAGACTAGCCAGCAAAGAAAGCCAAGTAACCTCGCCTAGTTATATGTAAGGGACACTGTCTATTTATGTGATATGCTACATTGTTGTTTTTTTCCTATTAATGGAGAGGGGGCTTATCCAACATTTTTCTGAACAGGCCTACTTAGACTGCTGTTAAGTTCATGTAAATTTGGCTCCACCGATGACCACACCCACATTATAGTGGGCACACACGTTTTCCGACTGGAATGCCTAAAGTGCCCTGGATCTCTTAGGATATTAGCAACGCCCCTGTGGTTGGACAAGGGGACAGTTATTATTGATGAGCAGAAGAAGGAGCAGCGGAAATGAATGGCTCCACCGCTTTTTTATGGCGACTCATTGGTACAAAGCTTGGGTGGCAGTAGCTCCATTAATTCTTCAACAGATATCTGCTGAAATCTAATCAAAATAAGTAGCGTAAAGGTTATTCCATAATTGCTATTCCCTAAGCAAATTCCCAAATTCCAGAGGGTAATCTATCAGTTGACAGCTTGGCCTGCTGTCACATATGGGATAAGGCTTATCCAACAATCTATAGACATAGAATAGCAGAATTCTGATCACTGTGCTAAGTGTGGAAGCCTGCATGTGAATGCAAGAGAGGAGGTCAGTGTATGATGTGTCTTAAGCCTTTTACACACGCTAGATCACAGCGTCAAACTCCAGTCCTTTGAGGGTCATAACCACGGCAGTGTTTTGGATAGACTGAGATATGGAGAAATGTGTTCTACTCGATAAACCACACCTTTTGTGATTCAGTCCCATAAATAAAAATGTGTGATGACCTCAGGCCATGAGAACTAGAGTTCCACATCCCTGTGCTAGATGTCTCTCTGCCAAGATGGCCGGTTAGTGGTGGGTTAAGTCTGCCTTTGCCGAAAATCAACCGTGTGAGTACCCTCAGCCGTTCGCTAGCCAAGGACATTGTGCTCCTCACTCTCCCTGCATGTCACTCATTCATGCGCTACTTCTTCGGTCCTCCTTCTCCCCCGCATTACAATACAACATGTTTATAGCCTAGAGGCTAGCAATGCATCTGTACCAGCCTTAGCCCTGCACTGTCGCCCAAGGCATTGAGTCCCGTTCTCTGCTCGGTGACAGTCCTTGTATGTGAGTACAGGGCCTAATTGTGTCGTTTCTGTCGTTCATTTGTGCTTCAAGTACTAAAGACCTTAAATATATATTTCCCACTGAGAATAGTGATTAGAGGTGAGACACTAATCTTTTCTCTCCATCCGACTACGTTGCGCTCTGTGCCTGCAGCCTGTGTTCTGACTCTGCCTTTTGAGTCTCTAAGCGTCAGAGTCTGAGGAGAATATACTGGCTATGTGCTGCTGCATGTTTCTGATTAGAGACAGCATTTTTAACTCATTTATTGTTCAATAATTGTAAAGATAAGAACCTCCAGTAGCAGCTTAGTATAGTTCATCAGCACTGCACATTTGTAAGACATTCCAGGCTTATTATAGCTGCTACCATTGCTGTGAGTTACACACCTCTTGGTAATGCCTTGCAAGCTGAATTTCTTTGTTTTGGCATTTGTCCACACACTGCACTGCATTGCAGAATGCTAAAAAAAAACAGTCCATTCTGCAGCATAAAGGTGTGCTGGTTGCAAGGTTCCATTGAGATTTACTGCACTGGGTTGCATTGGGCTGGTTTGATTGATAGGTGAGCATTATACATGACTCACCATTATGTACAATGAAAATTAACCATTACATTTGGCATAGGGTGCCAGTGACCTTCTGGCCTGACTTTATACACAATGTTGATTGAAAACTAAATCTTGAAGAGGCACTGTAGTGACGTATAAAAGAATGCAGTAAATTATTCAGGATATCCACTTTTACAGTAATTTTCTAACATTAGAAACACCTCCTATATCTACATATTGCTGAATATTGATATGTAGCCCCACCCTCCCTGTGATGCTTAATATGATTAAATATGCATAATTCCCCCCCCCCCCCGAGCATTCTGGAAGACTAGGTGTATTTTCTACTGGCTTCAGAACTCTCAGTACATGAACATTCTGCAGAGATCACCTGCCAGCAGTAAAGAGGTTTATTACAGGTTGCCACTTGTAATAAATTTCTAGAATGTAAATCAGGGTTAGGAAAGATTTCACAATGGACAGACACTGACTAAGTAATTTATAAATAAATATTGAAAAAAAAAATGTTTTGCTCATTATGTTATTCTTACTACAGCTTCTCCGGGGGGGGGGGGGGGGGGGTCTTAGGGCTAGACGTCACCGGGGGGGGGGGGGCTCTTAGGGCTAGGCACCAACGGGGGGGTCTTATGGTTAGGCACCACAGGGGAGGGTCTTAGGGTTAGGCACCACTGGGGGGGCGGGACTTAGGGTTAGGCACCGACTGGGGGGGTCTTAGGGTTAGGCACCACCTGGGGGGGGGGGGGTCTTAGGGTTAGGCACCACCAGGGGGGGTTTCTGTATGAGAGTAGGGTTAGGTTAAGCTGTATTTTTGAATAATGAAATGTTTTTTAAAGTAAATATTGTTTTCATTTCCCATCTGATTTACAACAATACTTCTTGTTTACATGTTTTTGGCTTCACTATGCACCCACTTGAAAAGGATCTTTACCGTTTATTATGACTTCGTTAACCACCCACAACCATTTTTCCCCGCAACTCTATTTCATGCATTCATGTAAAAGTACTGCCAAACTTATTCGGAGTATTTTCTTTCTTGCTGGTGGCTTAAAGGGCATTTTATTAATAAGATGTGAAAATATCACCTAGGAAACAATTTAGGTGAAAAGGTGAATTGGATCGGGTCCAGTGCGTTTTATTTCCCTTTTACACACTCCTAGGTTTCATTTACTGCTGCAGCTATTGCTTCATGTTGAGCATGGCTGGTTAGACCATCTGCAGCTCTGATCCCAAATACTTTACATTTATTACATGGGGTTATGCTGTTACTACACTTACATTTATCAGCATTAAATATTGCTGTTTAGCTTTCTATGCTAGCAATCTTTTAATACCTTTCAGTAATATGTCACTATCCTGCTGAGATTCAATGGCTCCACACAATTTTGTGTTGTCAGCAAAAATGTCAGCATTACTTTCTATTCCATCTACCAGGTCATTAATACAAAGCCTGACCTCTACGTATTCCGATCCCAGTGGTGCATCTCTGCTGCCTTTCACCTATATTATTTATCCCCATGCAAATCTACCATTAGTCTTGTGACCTTTAGCTAGTTCTAACATTCTTTCTCATCCAGTCCTTGCATGATTACATGACTGGCTTTTCCTTGCCTTTTGTACTAGGCTGTGGCAAAAAGCTTCAGTTGTTTTCACACTAAGCCAAAAACAAACCACAAAATTAGCAATTCCTACATCCAAACCTGAACTTACCAAAGCATGACTATCTTGTTTTGTGATATAAGGATAGATTCTCTTTAATTACCTGGTTACATCTTCAGAAATCTCTATATTAATTTATACTGGTATGTAGCCCCACCCTCCCAGTGTTGTTTAGCCTAGGCTTTTTATTATGCAGAATTCTTCTCACAGAGCATTTTGGGAGACCAGGTGTAATTTCTTCTGGCTTTGCAAAGCACAGTAAACAAACATTCCACAGTGATGCACCTGCCAGGAGTAAAGATGCTGCGATCAGTGATTTCAAAATGTAAATCAGGGTAGGGAAAGCTTTAAACACTTCGCAAATGAGGGGTTTTACCCCTTCTGCATCCAAGCAATTTTCTCCTTTCAGCGCTCCTTACATTCATTTGGCTATAACTTTATCAGTACTTATCACAATAAAATGAACTACCGTATATACTCGCATACAAGCCGAATTTTTGACCCCCAAAAAGGGGGTCAAAAGTTGGGGGGTCGGCTTGTATGCAAGTCTTCCCTGGTGGTCTAGTGGTGGGTGGTGGGTGGTCGGGTGGTCCGCGCCCCGCTCCCCCCCCTCCCCGCTCCCCCCGCGGCCGCCGCTGCTATTTTACCTTCTTAGACAGCGGCCGCTTCCTAATCCGCGTTCCTCTTCTTTCTCAGAGTGTCAGTGTATCACAGCAGCGCGCCGGGCGCTGCTGCTGTGACGATGCAGGGGGCAGGAAAGAGCGGTTCCCTTGGTAACGGCGATACAGATCGCCGTTATAGGGAGCCGCGCTATTTCCTGCCCCCTGCATCGTCACAGCAGCAGCGCCCGGCGCGCTGCTGTGAAACACTGACACTCTGAGAAAGAAGAGGAACGCGGATTAGGAAGCGGCCGCTGTCTAAGAAGGTAAAATAGCAGCGGCGGCCGCGGGGGGAGCGGGGGGGGGAGCACTACCCACCTATGCTGGGCACTATACTCGCTAAACTGGGCACTATACTAGCTAAACTGGGCACTATACTGGCTAAACTGGGCACTTTACTAGCCATACTGGGGCACTATACTGGCTAAACTGGGCACTATACTGGCTAAACTGGCCACTATACTGGCTAAACTGGGCACTTTACTAGCCATACTGGGGCACTATACTAGCTAAACTGGGCACTATACTGGCTAAACTGGGCACTATACTAGCTAAACTGGGCACTATACTGGCTAAACTGGGCACTTTACTAGCTAAACTGGGGCACTATACTAGCTAAACTGGGCACTATACTGGCTAAACTGGGCACTATACTGGCTAAACTGGGCACTATACTAGCTAAACTGGGCACTATACTAGCTAAACTGGGCACTATACTGGCTAAACTGGGCACTATACTAACTAAACTGGGCACTTTACTAGCCATACTGGGGCACTATACTAGCTAAACTGGGCACTATACTAGCTAAACTGAGGCACTACCTACCTATACTGGGCACTATACTGGCTATACTGGGCACTTTACTAGCTATACTGGGCACTTTACTAGCTATATTGGGCACTATACTAGCTATACTGGACACTACCTACCTATACTGGGCACTATACTAGCTATATTGGGACACACTGGGGGGCTGCACCAATCCAGCATTTCCTACCCCCGGCTTATATGGGGGTCAATCATTTTTCCCTGTTTTTTCAGGGAAAAGTTGGGGGGTCGGCTTATATGCGGGTCGGCTTATATGCGAGTATATACGGTATATCTTGTTTTTTTCGCCACCAATTAGGCTTTTTTTAGGTGGGAAACTATGGACACTATGCCAATAATTATTTTATTCTAAATGTGTTTTAATGGGAAAATAGGAAAACATTTGGAAAAAAAAACATTATTTTTCAGTTTTCCGCCATTATAGTTTTTAAATAATGCATGCTACTATAATTAAAATCCATGTAACTTATATGCCCATTTGTCCCAGTTATTACAACGTTTAAATTATGTCCCTACCACAATGTTTGGCGCCAATATTTTATTTGCAAATAAAGGTGCATTTTTTTTCAGTTTTGCGTCTATCCCTAATTACAAGCCCATAATTTATAAAGTAACAGTGTTATACCCTCTTGATATAAATATTTAAAGATTTCAGTCCCTAAGGTAACTATTTAAGTTTTTTTTTATTGTAATTTTTTTTTTATTTATTTTAATATTACAAAAAAAAATTATTGGTAACAATTGGGGAGTGTGGGAGTTAAGGAGTCCAAATTAATAGTGAAAACAATGTATGTGTATGTGAAAAATGTTTTTGGGTGTAGTATTACTTTTTGACCACAAGATGGCCACATTTTTTTCAGGCGTCCTGCAAGCGTCGTAAGGACGCATGCAGGAAGGGAGGCTGGGAAACGGAGTTTTTTCACAATGGTCGTGCTGCTTCTCATAGAAGCATGCCGATCATTGCGGGGGCAGAGATCAACGAACGGGAATGGATTTTCCCGTTCATTGATCTCCGGGCGAGCGGGCGGCGGCGTGCACGATGGCGGGAGTGCGCGCACGTGCGAGCCGGAGCACGGACAGTGGTGGCAGCGGCGGTAGCGGCGGGGGGTGCGTATATCTATGCTCCGGGCAGGGAACTGAAGTCCAAAGGAGCGTAGATATACTGTACCCGGGTGGCGAAGTGGTTAACTATGAGCGCACACTGACTAAATACTCTCTACATCAATATTGTATAAAGACGTAGTTTAATTCATTACGTTATATGCAGTAAAGCCTTGTTATATGCAGGAAAGGCTTGAGCGTTTCCGATTTTTTCAAGAGATGGCTATTTTAGAAATCACCCTAAAAGTGCTTGTGCAATGATTCCCTATGAGATTTTATTAAAATCGCAAATGCTTCATGTACCATTTTCTGAGCGCTTTGGCTTAATGGAAGGTACAGGGAAATTGCAAAGAGCTTCAAAAAGCGCTTTGTTTTGCAATTTCCTGAGCGCTTTTATGAATAAATACATTGTCAAAGAGTTCACTTCCTGACTGATGTCAGGAAGTGAAAATCGTAATTGCTCAGTGAGGCTCTTTTCCCATCTAAAATCGAAATCACTGACGGCATCGATTTTCGATTTTTTGAGCGGTTTTTATTCCCCCTCCTACCGCTCAACTGCGCGCTACGATTTTGGGCAAATCGCTTTAGTAAGCGCTTTTGCAGAGCGATTTTGTTTTGTCACTTCCTGACATCAGTCAGGAAGTGAACTCTTTGACCCAGAAAAGAATAAATACAATGTTTTAAATCCTAAAAACGCAAATGCAATCGCTGCATAAAGCGATTTTGTTAGCATTTAGCGCTCTTCCTATACCTTTCATTGGAGCAAAATTGCCCCAAAAATGGTACAGGCACGGCTTTCTGGAGCGTACAGCGGACAAAACGCACTGATATGAACCTTCTCATACAGTGAAAAACCTGTGCACAAGCGTTTTGTGGGCGATTTTGAAAATCGCCTGCGCTTGAAAAAAGGCCAAAAACGCTTTAGGTGTGAACGAGCCCTCAAAGCGCTTAGAAAGCTTGCGCTGGTGATTTATAATGTGAACAAAAGCCTTGCATTCCCTTTATAAGATTTTTCACTTATGAAATGTAACACAACTATAACCAGGGCCGGCCCTAGACTTTTTGCCGCCTGAGGCAAATTTAGGAGAAAATTGCTGCCACCCCCTCCCCCCCCCCGCCCGTGGGTGCAGGGGGGGCGGCCGTCGAGCCGGAGGGGTAGCGGGCATGTCGGGGGTATTGGGCCTAGCGGCGGGGAGGGGGGTCAAACCCCCCGTCCCTCGCCTGGGTCCCCCGATCTGCGCTCACCTCCAGCTGTAATTAGGAAGCAGCCGCTTGCAAATCGTAAGAGGCACGGGTGGGGAGGACTCACCTTATCCGCGTTCCATCGTGCGCTCCACTGACGTCACTTCCTGCATCGCTGTCCACTTACAATACAGTAGGCGGCGATGCAGGAAGTGACGTCAGTGGAGCGCTTGCTGGAACGCGGAAAAGGTGTGTCCTCCCCGCCCGTTGCCTCTTATGATCTGCAAGAGGCTGCTTCCTGGTTACAGCTGGAGGGGAGCGCAGATCGGGGGACACAGGCAAGGGAGGGGGGGGGCGACCCCCCTCCCCGCCGCTAGGCCCAATATCCCCGACCTGCCCGCTATCCCTCCGGCTCGGCGGCCGCCCCCCCCCCCCCCCCGGGCGGGTGCCACCCCTAGAAGTTTGCCGCCTGAGGCAAATGTTTCACCCCGCCTCATGAGCGGGCCGGCCCTGACTATAACAGTAAAGAGTAAGGATTCAAGTCATCTCCACCTGCCAATGAACTTGCCAATCAACTAATCAATTAATTTCTAATAAAAATCAAGGAGAATTTTTTACTTTTTGTGAGCAGAGATTGGTAGCCAGAAATCTTACAGTCTGTAGAGAATAATTGCAATTTTGAGGATACCACTAGGGATAGGGCTTTCTACACCATTGCTGTCAAGCTAAGAATCATTTCAGAAGGTAAACCAGGGAATACATTCCATAGATTAATGTGCTTGAAATAAATTAATATGCATGGAAGTGACTTGCACTTTATGCTAACATGTTCTCCCATTGATTTGTAACCTCAGCTCAGAGTTGGTCACATAACAAAGTTAATGATACACAATTAATGTATGTAATATTCTCAGAATCAATTGAATTACACTAAGCCCTACTGGCATGTTTATATTGGCAATTATTTGTTATGAAACTTTTTTTTACTTACTTTTTTTTAGAGCAGAAGACTATTTAACTTACTAATGAATCTGATTAACTGTATAAATCAGGAGGAACTACTGAGCTATGTTAGCTTTAGCAATAGTTTAAGCTTAGAAAATTCTAAGTTAAAGCTATATCTATACCTCTTCTACCCCTTTTGTGCATCGTTATATCCTCCTTGTACCTCTTGTGTCCCCCTTGTACCTCTTGTGTCCCCTTTGCATCCCTGTGTACCTCTTGTGCACCCTTGTACTTCTTCTGCCCCCTTTGTACTTCTTTGTGTCCCCCTTGTGCTTAATGTCCCCCTTGTGTCCCCTTGTTACCTTTGTGTCGCCCTTGTATCTCTTGTGTCTCCCTCTCTTCCTGTGCCCTGTGCAGAATTCAGAATATATGCTCAGGGAAGCAGCAGCGTATGGATACTAAAAAGGTTTGCTTTCTTAAGCACTTAACGACCGCCTAACGCCCATAGGCGTCGGCGGGTCGTTAGTGGTATAGCATGGAAACGGCCGCTCGATTGAGCGGCCTTTCCATGCTAGTTCACGGAGACTGTCTCCGTGAACAGTGTGCGCGCTGCCGATCGCGGCTCGCACGCATAATGTAAACATCCGGGGAAAAAATCCCCGCTGTTTACATCACACGGCGCTGCTGCGCAGCAGCGCCGTGACGTAGATCGGCGATCCCCGGCCTCTGATTGGCCGGGGATCGCCGGCATCTGATAGGCAGAAGCCTGTCCTATCCGGCGCAGGACGGAACTCCGTCCTGCGCCACTCACAGGTACAGGGAGAGGGAGGGAAAGCCGGTGAGGGCGGAAAGCGCTGCGGAGGGGGGCTTTGAAGAGCCCCCCCCCGGAAAGTGCAGGCAGCCGGCGGCGATCAGACCCCCCCCAGCAGGACATCCCCCTAGTGGGGAAAAAAGGGGGAAGTCTGATCGCCCTGGCTATTTCCTGATCGGTGCTGCGGGCTGGAGAGTCCACGCAGCACCGATCAGAAGAAAACCCTGTGGTCCTTGAATTAAAGCAGAAAGAATTTGCGATATTTCAGTTTGGAGTGAGCTCTGACATGACTCCCAGTGCATCACTGCTGAATATATGCAAATTAACCATTGTTGCCCTTCGAAGCTAGACACACCTCCAGATCCGCTGGATTGCAATGATGTGCCACCTTGTTAATTTGTACAGAGCCATAATAATCCAACATGCATACAGACTGTTTCAGATTAGTTGATCATCAGCAGTGCATGGCTCTATGGATTAGGGCTTGAAACACAGAGAGGTACAGACTAACCAGCAATCTCATGGTAAACCAGAACTCATTGGAGTGTGTGAGGGGCTAAAATGGTCCTAAAAGCCCCCTTACTAAAATGCTAAGAAAAACAAAAGTTTGCTTTCTTACAACAGAAAGAATTTGGGATAACTTGTTTTCCGTAGCATTTTAGTAAGGGGCTTTTAGAACCATTGTAGGCCCTCACACACTCCAATGAGTTCTGGTTCACCATGAGCTTGCTGGTAGACCTCACTGTATGGCTACTATGATGCTTCAATAAATTAGTAAATTTACATAAATCCAGTTAGAGAAATATTCTTTGCAGTGTGTTCCCTAAATGTCAATAAAATTGTCATGTGCAAGGAGTGCACATGGGACTCTAAGGTCCCATTTACACTTAATCAATTGGTGTGCGTTAGTGTGCGTTAGTATGCGTTAGTGCGCGTTGGTACGCGTTTTTTCCATAGCAGTGCATTGGGGAGAAGATTTCAGTTAAAACGCGTTAAGTGTGAAAGGTGCCATAGGAAAACATGGGCATTACTTTGGAAATCAGTTTTCTTTCCGTTTTAACTGAGAGCAACTGATTAAGTGTAAAAGTGTTTCCACTACACGCAGATTTGATGCAGATTGGATGCAGAATGGATGCAGAAAAACTAATTCCAACGAATGCCTATGGGCCTGTTTCCACTAAACGTGATTTTTCTGATGCAGATTTTCCCATAGGTATTCATTGAAGTCTATAAGGGCCTGTTTCCACTACACGCATATTTGATGCAGATTGGATGCAGAATGGATGCAGAAAAACTGACTCCAATGAATTCCTATGGGAAAATCTGCATCAGAATAATCGTGTTTAGTGGAAACAGGCCCATAGGAATTCATTGGAGTCAGTTTTTCTGCCTCCATTCTGCATCCAATCTGCATCAAATCTGCGTGTAGTGGAAACAACCCCTTACCAGTACTCCCAACAGTTAGGTAGCATTTAGTATTGGTGACGTTACCCCAATAAGCCTCCGAGTAAGCCCAGCCGGCCACAAGTGCAGCGAGTGTGCTGCTATGTTTGCCGGGTGAAAGTGACCCAAACGGCACGTAGGAGCCGGCGAGAACAATCACTCGGGGTATTGCCACATTCACACACGGAGTTTAGTGTGGTACAAGCTTACGGGGCAGCAGACAGGGACAGTCCTGATACCATCTGAGGAGACATCTTTTTATTTATCCCTGCGGACACACGGACACGTGAGTCGGGACTTTGAAGGTGGACTGTTTGAACTGTATCACTGATGCGGGCGGATATTAACCTCCTTGCCGGTTATCCCGAGCTCAGCTCGGGGTAACCTGCGCAGGAGGATTTCTCAGGCCCCGCTGGGCCGATTTGCATAATTTTTTTTCCCTACACGCAGCTAGCACCTTGCTAGCTGCGTGTAATACGCGATCGCCGCCGCTCGCCGCCGATTCGCCGCTACCCGCCGTGCCGAGCCGCCCCCCCCCCCCCGCCCCAGACCCCTGCGCAGCCTGGCCAATCAGTGCCAGGCAGCGCTGAGGGGCGGATCGGGGTTCCCTCTGACGTCACGACATCTATGACGTCGGTGACGTCATCCCGCCCGGTCGCCATGGCGACCGGGGAAGCACTGCAGGAAATCCCGTTCTCAACGGGATTCCCTGCATACTCTGATCGCCGAAGGCGATCGGAGTGGGTGGGGGGATGCCGCCGCTTAGCGGCTATCATGTAGCGAGCCCTGGGCTCGCTACATGATTTAGAAAAAAAAAAATTAAAAAAAGTGCGGCGCTGCCTCCTTGCCGGATTTTTTAGACCGGCAAGGAGGTTAAGGGACAGTGCGACCATATGAGGATATGGTCATGGCCTCTTTTTGACGAAAGTTAAGAGGACTTTATCAATATTGATTCCTTATTCATATTCATTTTCATTTTTTATACATTTTATATATTTTTAATACACTTTAAAATTTAGATATTTTTATGCAAGACGTTTTTTTGCAGATATTGAAGGGCCCTTCAAGCCAGTTGTATGTATGGTGTGGATGAATGATTGGATTAGAGAAGAATAATTTTGATGCATTACGTTTATTAATGTATGGTTTATCTTTTAAATAAACTTGAAGCTATTTCAGCGCATGTTAGAATTTTTATATTGAGCATTTAGTACCCCAGTAATGTCTGAATTACACACCTAAAACAAGCTTGCCAGTGATGAGCGAAGATGCAAAAATTCGTTTCATCGTTTCATTTCATTTCGACAGGCGAATTTTCGATCGATTATTTTCACGTTAATTTTTGCGTTAAATTCGTAGTTCGCATGTATTAGTGGATCATTGCGGACATTTTTCCGCATAGGAGCATAAGCGTACGCATGCAGTGAAGTTCCATGCGTATTATTGCGGACATTTTTCCGCATAAGGGCATAACCGTCCGCCAACAGTGAAGTTGTATGCAGATTATTGCGGACATTTTTCCGCATAACGGCATAAGCGTCCGCATACAGTGAAGTTCTATGCGGATTTTTGCGGACATTTATCCGCATAAGGGCATAAGCGTACGCATACGGCAATTTTTGATGCTGGTCGAAAACGCGACTATTTCTGAAGATTTTCACGAAAATTTGCCAAATTCGAAAACGGGATTTTCTATGCAAAAATGACTTGGGCGAAAATTCGCAAGCAACACTGAAGCTTGCACCCAATCCAGTCAGACTTCAGTCAGGGCTAGTGCACACCAAAAATCGCTAGCGTAATCGCAAACACTTATTGTTTTTTGATGCTATTTTTAAAAGCAATTCCAGGCATGTGCCTAGTGATTTTCTATTTATGCCTAGCGATTTTTGGAGCGTTTTTGTGTAGCAATGTTATACTTCTTATATACTTTGACCTGGAAAAGATCAGCTTTTGAAAAAAAAAATGCTAGGAAAATTGCTCTGTTATAGCGTTTATAGAGCAATTTTCCACTTTTCCTATTTTTAACATTGAGGCATAATCAGCTCCAAAATGCTGCAGGACCTGCGTTTGTGAAAAACATCACATCGTCCTGAGGTGATCCATCCCATACAAATACATTAGCCAAGCACTTTTGGAAGTGCCAGCGTTTTTAAAAGCACTCAGAAGCGCTCTTGGTATGCATCAGCCCTCAGAAACCTCTAAATCGCCATGCTTTTTAAGGGTGTATGGTTAAAGATATTAGTGTCAGAGTATCAGCAGGACAGCCAGGCAATTTGCACTGTTTAAAAGGAAATACATATGTCAGCCTCTATATTCCTCTCACTTCAAAAAATAAGAAGAGTGTGGGAGTGTTTTATTCTCTGTTGTATGACTGTCATGTTTGTGTTGGGATGAAAAGGTGATGCGGTAATGACCAAAGGACAGAGGCCCAAATAACTGTAAACTATAAATAATCTTGTATCTGATGGCTGGCCTTTCCTCCTCCATAGTACTTCATATTTTGACTTTAGCTTTGACTTTAGCATCCCTAGAAAGGTCAGCTTCTGACAGGCCTCTCATTAGCAGAGGTTTGGATCCTTTTTATCGTATCAGAATCTGACATAGGTAAGAACGTGGAGGCATCCCAACATGTAACTGATTGCTGTCCGGCTGCTATCCCCTCCAAGGTGGGCAGTATCCCAGGCCAGCACTTAAGATTAAGACACAGTGAAAGCCCAGCAATCATCCTGACATCTGTTTTAGCTACACTGCTGCAGCTAAATGATGAGCACCATGGCAGTATGTTTAAAGGACCACTAAAGCGAAAAAAAAGTTAGCAGATAACCCCAATGAGTAAGGAGTTGCCCCATGATGTGAAAATAAGTCTCTGAACTCTTTTCCCTGCAAAATCCTAGATAACATTGTTTATTTATCTCTGAGCTAATAAAAACACTATAAAGATTTAAAGGAATGACAGCAAACCCCTCCCCCCAGGGAATTTAATGGAAGGCTAATGAGTAAATAAGTGTAAAATAAACATTCCAGGGGCAAAAAGATGTAACCATTAAGTAATGTACACAATCTGTTACTAATGCATTATGTATACAAATTGTTTGAATAAAAAGGAGAGCTAGACAAATAAAATATGTTGGTTTACTTTACAATAGAACAGTTTACATTAAAGGGACTCCAAGCTAAAAAAAATGAGCAAAATTGGTAATTACCTGGGGCTTTCTGCAGCCCACCGTAGGTCAGAAGGTCCCCTGGCGTGGTCCTGGCTCCTCTCCCGTACCCTCTGCCGCATACCGCACCAACCGGGACGCTCTTCGTCATCACGCCGGCCACTGCGCATCATTACGGCGGCCGGCGTGGACAGTACTGTGCATGCGCCGTTAAACCGTGCATGTGCAGTACTGTCACGCCAGCCGCCGTGATGACGCGCAGCGGCCGACGTGATGACGAAGAGCGTCCCGGTTCAGGAAGTGGGAGCCCGAAATCCTGGCCCGGGTTTTTAGCGGTCTGGTATGTGACGGAGGGACCGAGAGAAGAGCCAAGACCACAGCGGGGGACGTCCCGACCTACGGTGGGCTGCAGAAAGCCCCAGGTAAGTACCAATTTCATTTAAATTAGGTTCTACGCCGCCCACCGTTTACGCTCCCGCCGCGATCTTAAGCACCCGAGAGGGGAGATTAAGTTGTCATATGACAGCTAACATCTCCCCTCAGTGACCAGAAGTCATTGCGCATGATGACATGATCACTACGATTGCTGGAGGATCGTAGTGATCACTGTTAGTGATGCGACGGTATGAGAGAAAGAAGAGGATCCACTCACCTTCCTGCCATTCCCCCGGTGATCGCGCTCCCCTCTGCTCTGTCCGGCATCCCCACTTGCTCTGACGTAAATGTTGGGTCCCGGCTTGATGACGTCATCAAGCTGCGTCCCGGAACTTAACATAAGTGCGACCCAGGATGCCGGCAAGAGCAGAGGGGGCCACAGCGGCTCATCGCTGGATTCTGGGAGGTGAGTAAAGGCTGCTGGCTACAGGGGGGCCATCTGGCTACAGGGGGGACACACAGCCTAGCAAGCTACACTTGGGATCTGGCTGCCTGGCCCTCCCCGCATGCAAATTTGCCTGGTCCTTATGGAGGGTTAGGCAGCTGGTCCCAAAAGGGTTAAACAGATTCAAAACAGCTTAAATATTGCTGGGTACTAGGAAAGTGGCCTGTTTTCCTTTAGTAGTGACTTAAAAGGTACCTAAAGTAAAATAAAGGTGTCCAGTTTACCTTACCTGGGCTTCTTCCAGCACCCTGCAGTCCTTCTGGTCCCTCACCATCATTCCCTCTTCTCCCTTCAGCTGTTGTGCTCTTCTGAAAGCTCCATGCACGGATGGGAGTGTTCTGTGTTCTGGAGTATTCTGCAATTGTGCAGTCTGTAAAAATTGCAACTGAACAATGCGCCAAATGCTCCCAGCCATGGAATCACGATTGAGGAGGCGTGTGGCCAGGGCTGAGCATGCGCAATAGCCAGTGACTGGAAATCTTGGTGCACACAGTATTAAGTTGGCACCCTCTATAATAGCGACTACAATTTGTAGCTGCAATTTTAACTGCTATTTTCTATGGATAGCTACTATTTGTCGCTGCAATTTGTAGCCACTATTTGTAGCTGCAATCCGGGTGCCCTTTTAAACAAATATGTTGGGTTGAAGGTTAGGTGGGGGGTTACGGTTAGTTTGGGGGGGTTAAGGTTAGTTGCCCACCAGGAGGGGTTAAAAGTTAGGCACCACCAGGGGTGGGGCTAAGGGTTAGGGACTACTTAGGGAGGTACAGGGTTAGGCACCATCAGGGGGTGGAGTTAAAGGAATACTTAAGTCAAAATAAAAAAAATATTTTTACTCACCTGGGGCATCCCTCAGCCCCTCACAGAGGCGCTCAGTGTTGATGATACTGGCAGATGCTGTTTACTCCTATCTGTTATTGCCTGATGAAGCGGGTTTGTATCCCGTGAAATGCGTTGCACTTTATTTGGAGTATCCAATACAATTGTTTTGACTGAAAATCCACAGTCGTGTGTTCTGCTTGGAGGGGGTGAGTCCACCACTGCCTCCTCTATTACCAAGATAGGTTTTTAAGTTCTTTTAGTGTTTTTTATCCTATTGGCGCCTCTGTTATCCTATTATCTACATCAAGTCCACCCTTGGTGGAGGGTTGTACCCTTTCTTCTTCAACTACAGAGAGCGACTTTTTAATCCTGAGTGGGGTCAGGACAATCTCCCCACCTGCTTCGACAGTGGTTGCCTACTTGGTAACCCTGGTTTGTGAGTATTAAATTAATATTATTACTCTATCAATTATACCTTACCAGTACATACTACACTATATTGGGCTCTTGGTGTTCTCTCTTTTTCTCAGCCCCCTGAAGCTGTATGGTGCCCTCGCAGCCTGGCTCCGATCCTCCTGTCCCCACCGGCGGCTACTTCCGGGTTCGGCAACAGCCGCCGACAGGCTGGGAACGTGAGTGATTCTCCGCGTTCCCAGCCGCTATATCACCCTCTATGCTGCTATAGCGTATAACATATACGCTATAGCAGCATAGAGGGTGATATAGCGGCTGAGAACGCGGAGAATCACTCACGTTCCCAGCCTGTCGGCGGCTGTTGCCGAACCTGGAAGTAGCTGCCGGCGGGGACAGGAGCATCGGAGCCAGGCTGCGAGGGCACCATACAGCTTCAGGGGTCTGAGGGATGCCCCAGGTGAGTAAAAATCATATTTTTTATTTTGACTTAAGTATTCCTTTAAGGGTTAGGCACCACCAGGGAGGCTTGATGCTTAGGCACTACCACGGGGGTTAAGGGTTATACATCGCCAGGGGAGGGTTCTGTGTGAGAGTAGGAAGAGGTTAGGTCATAGTAAAATACTGGTAATTATTACAGATATTTTACTATATGAATGTATTAGAATAATAGTAAAACTACCAATATTCTACTACCGTTATCCTGTGCCCTTTTGACATGTGGCTTTTTCAAGTGTATGCTTTATTTTACTTTAGGCACCCTTTAAATCCATCTTTTTGCTGCTCCAGCTGGTATTGATATAAGAGTAAGAGAATTAACAGTGTAATTTTTGCAAACTTCAGAAGCTATGCTGATAAATACATATATACCAATTTTTTGGTTTGGTCTTTTGGTCTTTATCAAAAAAGAACATTTGCTGTTCTTATGCTTCTCCTCTTGGTTCTTCAATCACATTTATTTTTATATTACATTTTGGGCATCAGACAATTACACTGTTTCCAGACAGTTCATCATCACTATAATTTCATGCCAGAAAACGGTTCATGTTTATCCAGCTCATCATGCTGATTTATTTTTCACTCTCACAAATAGTTTGATTTAATCATTATCAGGGACTTGAAATTGGCCTGGTATTTAATAGGCATATGTGTGGCTTGTGGGAAGATGCAACCAAACACAAGTCTTAAGGACTGTTATCATTCAGATAAACTAGCTGCAAAGTTTCACGGCTTACCATGCTGTCTCGTTACATAATTTGTTATTTTATCTTCCATATGCTTGTTTTACAATGGAGCAACGTGAGGACACAAAATAAAGGGTTGTCAGTGCTCATAGGTTATAGGGTAGGTGCTAGATGCACTATCTACGGAATGAGGTCAAATTATAAATGTTTAGGTTTCTTAAATAAGTGGAATCTATTGTATGTTTGATTAAAGATTTGTGCTGAGAAAAATATTTTTCAATAATTTGTGCAGTCACAATCATCTCCTCTACCCTTTCAAAGAAAGAAGCACACATCCATTTGAGATGTAATAAACTAGACAGTGTAGCGGGGCAAAACTTAACTATCCTGGCCCCCCTGCAAAATTGTGAAGTCCCAATGCCCCCCCCCCCCCCCCACATAGTGCTAAGTTTAGAGTCACAATGGACTTGTATAACTTGCATATTGATAAAAAGTGAAATAAATGTATCTGGATTTATCTGGAATATGTAGGTTATACAAGTCCATTGTGACTCCCCAATTTTTTGCTTGGACTGGTGGCACCACCGGGGGGGGGGGGGGGGGGTTAAGGCTAGGCAACACTGGGGAAGGGGGGTGTTAAAGGGAACCTTAACTGAGAGGGATATGGATGTTTCCTTTTAAACAGTACCAGTTGCTTGGCAGTCCTGCTGTTCTCTTTGGCTGCAGTAGTGTCTGAATCACACACCTGAAACAGTACCAGTTGCTTGGCAGTCCTGCTGATCACTTCGGATGCAGTAGTGGCTGAATCACACACCTGAAACAAGCATGCAGCTTGTCAAGTCTGACTTCAGTCAGCGCACCTGAACTGCATGCTTGTTGAGGGGCTGTAGCTAAAAGTATTAGAGACACAGGATCAGCAGGAGAGTCAGGCAACTGGTATCATTTTAAAAGGAAAAATGCATATCCTCCTCAGTTTAGGTTCCCTTTACGGTTAGGCACCGACAGGGGAGGGTTGTGTGTGAGAGTACGGAGAGATTAGATTAGGTCAGTGATCTGCAAACTTGGCTCTCTAGCTGTTAAGGAACTACAAGTCCCACAATGCATTGATGGAGTCTGACAGCCACAGTCATGATTCATAAAGGCAAATGCATTGTGGGACTTGTAGTTCCTTAACAGCTGGAGAGCCATGTTTGCAGATCATTGGGTTAGGTCATAGTGAAATATCCAAATATTACATATATTTTACTATATGAATAAAGTGGTACAATATCGGTAAATTAACCTATATTTTATCACTCTTCCTGGTGCCTAGTGGGGAAAAGTAAACCATAATTTGAATATCGTTTATATTTGTTGCCCTTTTTAACAGGAGTCATTATTGGTTAGAATCATGTGCAAGATTGAACTCTGTTTATTCCAGTCTTAGTTTTCCTTGACCTATCATTTATCTCTGCCTGTCTTTGACTTTCACCATGGCTAGTCTCACTTTGCCTTTATTGATCAGACTGCTATCCACTTGCATTCTGTTGTATTCTCTTTTCCCTCTATCACTGGTAGGGCATTCCCAAGAGTTGTGACCTGGTGGCTACTAGACAGCAAAGTAATCTGCCATGTACTAAGGGTGGAAGATTATCAAGCCTTGGGGAGTGCTCTGGTGAAGACCCATATCAACCATATCATCTTAGACTCCATGCCACGGGAAGGCTACACCTACCAGCAGTGCAAAGGTCAACAGAATACTTGAAGAACCCTAACAACAAACCAAATCTTGCAAATCATCTACAGATGAGTCCTCTCTCCATAATGTTTGCAGATACCTTGAATAGGGAACCACATAGACCACGACGTACTTATCCTGCCTTTTAGGAAATCACAGCACATGGACTTAGCCAAACCTGTCCAGCCAGCTCCTAATGTAACAAGTGTGTGAAGTGTTTTTTTTCCACCCAGGAGTCCCGTTTCTTCTGTGTTTAAAAGCATGATAAATAATTAAAATATTAACCTTACTGTCAGTTAAAAAATGTAAAAATCAATTGAAACATTTCTGGACTCACTATATTAAATACCTGTTTAATGCATGGAAATATATAGTAAGAAAAAGTGGTTGTTTACATCACTTTGTTCAGTTTTCCATCAAATAAACTTTGAAAGAAGAAAAAGGTTAAAACGTATCTGACCCTCAGTCGTTATTTGACTTTAAAAAAAAAAATAAGAAAGGAAATTATATTTGCCTTGAAGTGCTTTACCACGGACTCCCAAGACAATTACATGTCATAACAAGCTCTTATCAGCCGTAATGATTATATTTTTATAGGGCAAGGCTGAAATAGCTAGTGTAGTGACTTTCTTAATTGGAAGCATGTCCGATGGTTGACCAATTTAGTTTGTCTAAAGCTTCTTGTCAGATGTGTATGGAAGTAACTGCTTTCATTTCACTTTGCACATGTCCTACTTGTGAAGCAAATACAGTAAATGAGATCAGTACCTTTTTTAGGTTGGCTTTCAATAAATTAGCTGAAATGGCATGTTTTGCAGATAGTCTCAACACTGCAATGTGTTAATTAGAAATATTTCAAAGTTTTTGCCTTCTATAGTGCCAGAAAAGGTCTTATTAAAATAAACAAGCAAGCTGCTCCAAATAACTTCATTTAGTATTCCTTATGAAATATATAAATATACATATTTTAGGTAGAACCCGTTTATTTATAGCAACTGTGAATTTGTTGCAATTTCTGATATATTGAACATAAGATGTCAGATTCCAAGGTATCATTATTTTATTGCAGAGTGCACTGCTGAATGTAAGGAGTAATACCATGGCTATTTGGAACATACTACTTAAAGAGGGACTGTAACAACATATAGCAGAATGCAGTAAATTATTCAGAAAACACACTTTTATGTTAATTTCCCTGGTTTCAGCATCAGAAATGCTATATATATATATATATATATATATATATATATATATATATATATATATATATATATATATATATATATATATATATATATATACACAGTAGGTTGCAAAAGTATTTGGCCCCCTTGAAGTTTTCCACATTTTGTCATATTACTGCCACAAACATGAATCAATTTTATTGGAATTCCACATTAATTGGAATTCCAATACAAAGTGGTGTACACGTGAGAAGTGGAACAAAAATCATACATGATTCCAAACATTTTTTACAAATAAATAACTGCAAAGTGGTGTGTGCATAATTTTTTGGCCCCCTTTGATCTGAGTGCAGTCAGTTGCCTATAGACATTGCCTGATGAGTGCTAATGACTAAATAGAGTGCACCTGTGTGTAATCTAATGTCAGTACAAATACAGCTGCTCTGTGATGGCCTCAGAGGTTATCTAAGACAATATTGGGAGCAACAACACCGTGAAGTCCAAAGAACACACAAGATAGGTCCAAGACAGGTCAGGGATCAAGTTATTGGGAAATTTAAAGCAGGTTTAGGCTACAAAAAGATTTCCAAAGCCTTGAACATCCCAAGGAGCACTGTTCACGCGATCATTCAGAAATAGAAGGAGTATGGCACAACTGTAAACCTACCAAGACAAGGCCATCCACCTAAACTCACAGGCCGAACAAGGAGAGCGCTGATCAGAAATGCAGTCAAGAGGCCCATGGTGACTCTGGACAAGCTGCAGAGATCTACAGCTCAGGTGGGAGACTCTGTCCATAGGACAACTATTAGTCATGCACTGTACAAAGTTGGCCTTTATGGAAGAGTGGCAAAAAGAAAGGCATTGTTAACAGAAAGCATAAGAAGTCCAGTTTGCAGTTTGCCACAAGCCATGTGGGGGACACAGAAACCATGTGGAAGAAGGTGCTCTGGTCAGATGAGACCAAAATTGAACTTTTTGGCCAAAATCCAAAACGCTATGTGTGGCAGAAAACTAACACTGCACATCACTCTGAACACACCATCCCCACTGTCAAATATGGTGGTGGCAGCATCATGCTCGGGGGATGCATTTCTTCAGCCGGGACAGGGAAACTGGTCAGAGTTGATGGGAAGATGGATGGAGCCAAATACAGGGCAAACTTGGAAGAATACCTCTTGGAGACTGCAAAAGACTTGAGACTGGGGCGGAGGTTCACCTTCCAGCAGGACAATGACCCTAAACATAAAGCCAGGGCAACAATGGAATGGTTTAAAACAAAACATATCTATGTGTTAGAATGGCCCAGTCAAAGTCCAGATGTAAATCCAATCGAGAATCTGTGGCAAGATCTGAAAACTGCTGTTCCCAAAAGCTGTCTAATCTGACTGAGCTGGAGCGGTTTTGCAAAGAAGAATGGGCAAGGATTTCAGTCTCTAGATGTGCAAAGCTGGTAGAGACATACCCTAAAAGACTGGCAGCTGTAATTGCAGCAAAAGGTGGTTCTACAAAGTATTGACTCGGGGGGCTGAATAATTACGCACACTCCACTTTGCAGTTATTTATTTGTAAAAAATGTTTGGAATGATGTATGATTTTCGATCCACTCCTCACATGTACACCACTTTGTATTGGTCTTTCATGTAGAATTCCAATAAAATTGATGCATGTTTGTGGCAGTAATGTGACAAATTGTGGAAAACTTCAAGGGGGCCGAATACTTTTGCAACCCACTGTATATATATATATATATATATATATATATATATATATATATATATATATATATATGCAAATTGGTATGTTACTCCCCCTGCCGGTAATGTATAACCTAGGCAGTTTAGCTATGCAGTATTCTCCTCCTTTTTTAGTTCTTTTAGTTATTTTTCTTGTCTGCTAGCAGTATAGATGATGGCCTGCAGACATATGGTGGATCAAACAACTTGAACAAATAACAGCGAATATCAATAATTTCTTGATTTCTATTTTTTAACTTCTTCATTTGTAATGCAATTTCTAAATTTATAATACATTGTTTTACCCCCCACCCCCTCCACCACCACCAGCCCCCAACTATTTTTTGGTATAAGTTATTCTTGAAGTAGCTGGAAAGCTTTAGATAGTATAAAGACTTTCCATTTCTCTGTCTGGCTCGTTATTGCAGTATGTCCTTAATCTTATGTATAAGACCTGCTCGGTGAAATAGCTATTTAGAAATCCTTGGACAAGAATAGTTCTGAGGGCAAGCGCATCTGTACTGTGCATGCATGAGTTGGAACTCACGCATGCGCAGTATGGATGTGCTTATCCTTGGAACTACTCAGAGACGCATAGTTCCAAACAGCTATTTGGAGGAATAGCTACAAACAGGGATGGAGCTGCAATGATGAACCGGACGGAAAAACAGGAATGCTCTATACTACCGAGAGGCTTCACTCTGCTTAGGTAAGTATCGAACCTGAAGTGAGTTTGCTTTGTCTTTTTTATTGCCTAAAAAATGTGTGGTATAAAATATTAGACAATCGGTACCAATAATTATGTCTATTACATTTTGTTTTGTTTTTTTAATGTGCAAGAAATATGAAGTTGTTGTAAATCAAAAGGAAAGTCTCCGCTTTATTGTCTTTCGAACACAGAACTTACCTGTGTTAATTTCAACAAAGCAGATCAACAATCAAAATGTTCTCTGCACCAATAGGCAGTGGCGTTCCTACAATAGGGCGCAGGGGGGCGTGGCGCCCCGGGTGACAGACAGCCAGGGGGGGTGTCGCCATGACCCCCCATTGTTGCAGTGCGGGAGAGGAAGAGCAGCGCTGGAAGGAGGGGTGACAGGGATAGCGGTGGGGAGGGGGGACAGATCCCACCCCCTCCCTCACCTGGGTCCCCTCCTTCTGCCTCTCTTCCCCCTCCAAATGACAGCGGGGGCAGCGGGCAACGGGCAAGGAACAGTCAGATCGGGCAAGCGGGCGGGTGGACGGAGACTACTCACTTTACTTCTGCGTTCCATCAGCTGGAGCGCTCCGTCGCCGTCACGTGCCTCTTCTGCGCCTCCAATGCGTGTCACAGCATTGGAGGCGCAGAAGAGGCACGTGACGGCAACGGATCGCTCCAGCTGCTGGAACGCAGAAGTAAAGTGAGTAGTCTCCGCCTGCCCGCTTGCCCAACCTGACTGTTCGCTGCCCGCTGCCCCCGCTGTCATTTGGAGGGGAAGAGAGGCAGAAGGAGGGGACCCAGGTGAGGAAGGGGGGGATATGTCCCCCCTCCCCACCGCTGCCCCCACTGCCCTTCCTTCTAGCGCTGCTTCCCCCTCCTGGGGAGGTACTGGGGGCAACTATACTAGCTGGGGGCAGCTATATTAGCTATACTGGGGGCAGCTATATTAGCTATACTGGGGGCAGCTATATTAGCTATACTGGGGGCAGCTATATTAGCTATACTGGGGGCAGCTATATTAGCTATACTGGGGGCAGCTATATTAGTTATACTGGGGGCAGCTATATTAGCTATACTGGGGGCAGCTATACTAGCTATACTGGGGGCAGCTATACTAGCTATACTTGGGGCAGCTATACTAGCTATACTGGGGCAACTATACTAGCTATACTGGGGGCAACTAAACTAGCTATACTGGGGGCAACTATACTGAGGGGAACTAAGCTAGCTATACTGGGGTCAACTATACTAACTATACTGGGGGCAACTATACTAGCTATACTGGGGGCAACTATACTGGGGGCAACTAAACTAGCTATACTGGGGTCAACTATACTAACTATACTGGGGGCAACTATACTAGCTATACTGGGGCAACTAAACTAGCTATACTGGGGGCAACTAAACTAGCTATACTGGGGGCAACTATACTGGGGGCAACTATACTATCTATACTGGGGCATCTCTGGGGGCAACTATACTATCTATACTGGGGGCAACTATACTAGCTAAACTGGGGGCAACTATACTAGCTATACTGGGGGCAACTAAACTAGCTATACTGGGGGCAACTATACTGGGGGCAACTAAACTAGCTACACGGGGGGCAACTATATTGACTATACTGGGACTCCTATACTAGCTATACTGGGGCAACTAAACTAGCTATACTGGGGGCAACTAAACTAGCTATACTGGGGGCAACTATACTATCTATACTGGGGTCAAATATTCTAGCTATACTGGGGGCAACTATACTAACTTCATTGGGGACAACTATACTAGCTTCACTGGAGGCAGCTATACTGGGGGCAACTGTACTAGCTATACTGGGGGCAACTGTACTAGCTATACTGGGGGCAACTATACTAGCTAATACTTTAAATTACAGTTAGCTCCGCCCTCATCCGATCATGGCCACGTCCATTTTTTTTTTGGGGGGGGGGTGTCTTTTAGTACCCAGCACCGGGTGCCAAATGCCCTAGATACACCACTGCCAATAGGTTATCCACAGTATTATAATTTGTAAAAAGAAAACTCATATGTTTACTTTTGTATCTCATGCTAGGAATGCACAGCTCAATTCTGAGCTAATAAGATGGCTCGATAGATAATTTCCGACATGTCTGATCACCGTTTGAACGATTTGCCGCTCAATTTCTTATTGAAGTGAATTGAAAAAGGATAAGATAAATGAGCGGAAGATAAGAGAATCGAGCGGGCAAAACGATTAAGCCCAGAATCGAGCGCCAGAATCAACCCGTGTATTCCCAGCATCATAAGTGTGCAGCAGTGTGCCGCACTGAGCCCAGGGAACTGTATGCTGCTAACAGATTGTTTTTTCATCACGTACTGCACAAGATGAGGCTAATATTCAGTGGTAAGCTTCAGTGTGCAAGTTACACTTATAGTACATTTGCAATTGCATTGTCCTGATTGCATGGCTTTCTAATTGACGTAGATAATACTGATGATCATGTCTAGGATGAATCCTGCAGAGCCATGTCATCAGTTTGGTCAGGTGATAGATATGCAAGTCTTTGACTTTCTAGTCATGATCATGCAGGATGTGATTACAACAGAGCTTTGTAAATCAAACAAATTACCTCCTTCTACATAAGTTCCCTTAGTCATGACCATCACTACTGGATAATACATTATTATGCAAAAATGGTTGCTTCCTGTACGTTGACTATGATCAGCAGGAAGGGTGGGAGCATTGCAATTTTTACACAGATTACATTAACTTGGATTAAAGGCAAGTAGGACAACTATATAGGGAATGAAGAGTTGGGAGACAGGTGTTTAATTGTACACCTGGCTGGATAGTTCCAAAACTGTTGCCAAAATCTGTATCTTCTTTACTTAGTGACATCAATGAAGGAAAAGGTCAGATCTTTACAAACAGAACAACTGCAAAACAATAAAATTCTGATAGAAGTTGGAACCCTCTCAAACCCTATTCCAAGCCTTAATGCATTTTGGGTGGAATTCCTTTTTAATTGCAAACTTTTAAAATGTTACATATAATGCACATTAATTTTTTGTGCTACAATTGTACCCCCACCAGGCATTTTTTGTCATGAAAAGAATGTTGATTTACTGTTGCAACAAGCAAGTCTTTCAAAGTAAAAAAAAAAAAAAAATCTCAAAACATTTCCAGTCATAGTAACTTTTGGCAACATCTCTATTGTTCTTTGTGAAGCAACCTTATTTAGGCCTTTCTTGTTCCTACCCAGCTCTACAGTTAAGACTAGTGTTGGGCGAACAGTGTTCGCCACTGTTCGGGTTCTGCAGAACATCACCCTGTTCGGGTGATGTTCGAGTTCGGCCGAACACCTGATGGTGTTCGGCCTTTTAAGTTCGGGTTCGCCCCGAACTACTGAATGGCCACCGAACAGGGCCGAACAGGGCCCCTGTTCGGCCGAACAGGGCCCTGTTCGCCCGAACATGCCGCAATACGGCCCCCCTATGGGGTCGCAGGCATAAGGGGGGGAGCATGCCCCGATCGCGGGGGGGGGGGTCGGAAATTCCCCCCACCCCCTCCGCTAGCGCTCCCCCCTCTGCCCGCTTCCCCATAAAAAAAGTTTAAGGCAAGTTAAATAGTACTTGGTGGCTGGCCTGGCACTGGCAGTGGAGTGAGGAGGAGGAGGAGTCCGAGTAGCAGAGTGACGCGTTGAGGCCGGGCAGCGGGCGGTTCAGCGGTAGTACCCTTGTGGTACTTCCGCCCTTTCTCTGACCTCACGTCCTCTATGTGATGACGCATACGAGGGTACGCGTGACGCGTACCCTCGTATGCAGAGGACGTGAGGTCAGAGAAAGGGCGGAAGTACCACAAGGGTACTGCCGATGAACCGCCCGCTGCCCGACCTCAATGCGTCACTCTGCTACTCGGACTCCTCCTCCTCCTCACTCCACTGCCAGTGCCAGGCCAGCCACCAAGTACTATTTAACTTGCCTTAAACTTTTTTTATGGGGAAGCGGGCAGAGGGGGGAGCGGTAGCGGAGGGGGTGGGGGGAATTTCCAACCCCCCCCCCCGCGATCGGGGCATGCTCCCCCCTTATGCCTGCGACCCCATAGGGCCCCAAAAATGGGCATGTTCGGGGGTCCCATTGACTTCCATTGAGTTCTGCGTTCGGGCCGAACATGCCGAAAATCTGGCCCATGTTCGGCCTGTTCGGCCCGAACCCGAACATCCAGGTGTTCGCCCAACACTAGTTAAGACCTCCATAAACTATAATGTTTATTCCATAATTATTTTTTACGAAACAAAACACAACACACGTTTTATTGCATCTATCTCACAATCAAGTTGTATATGTCTGTATGGGAAAACAGAAACAAAAGAAAAGTTGCCCAGAGCCTTGTGACTATGGTTGCCCCTTAAGCTGGATACACACCATGCGTTTCCGCGTTCGATGCGTCCGTCGATACGCGTCGATTCAATTATTTCCGACATGTCCGATTCAAGCTTCGATTGGTTCGTCAGGTCGATTTGCCATACTTTACATGGCAATCGACCTAAAAATCATCGAAATTCGTTCGGAAATGCTCGGAAATAATCGAATCGACGTGTATCGACGGACGCATTCGATGCGGAACTCATGGTGTGTATCCAGCATTATGGTGCCATCGTGCAAAGAAAGGGAAATAACCATGGACTCCCTGTGAGAATATTACCAGTGTTGTTTTAACAGATTAGATGCAAGATTCAAAACAAAAGGATCAGGCAAACAATCAGTATCTGGCTGATCCTTTATCTGATAATTTCCCTTTCTTTATACTTTGCATTTAGTTAAAGGAGAAAACCTGAAATTATTTTATTACAGCAAAGTCAAAGAAATCTCTTTAGCATAATATTAAAAAAGAAAGTACCGTATTAAACGTTTTGGCCAATTTGATTCTTTTTGTATTTTTGTTTTCTTGAAAGTTTAAAAATGTACATACTGGTCCATTATCATTAAAAAATATTATTTAACCAAAAGTATTGTTTATTGCTTTATAGTGCATGCCCCACCTCCAAATAAGAAAGTCCAAAGCTGCATACAAGTGTGGATGCAACTTTATAACTCAGTGCTTGTCCACCTGGTTTCTACCTACTTTTTACTTCATTCTGGGCTAATATATAAAGACAGGAGGTTAACCATTTCTGTGCTCCCAGCAAACCAAGAAGTAACTACACTGCCACATCCGCGGCAGGACCCGTTGCTGCAGGCTGCTCCGCTGTACCCACGCTCCTGGTGGACATCGCTCCAGCGCACCACACGTGTGCCAGCACTAGTCGCTTTCAACATCAGCTCCGACCATCAAGATTCGGTGTGGTGAGATTTCATTGACTGTACCATGCATATGGAAATGCTTATGACAGCTGCTGTGGTGATGGCCACTCTTGTGCTATGAGCTTATATTGCATAAGGCCTTTTCCGCTTCCCTGATTTGCTGTGCTGAAACCACTAACCAAGCTTGCAGGACTAACCCTTTTGTTGTGGAGGAATATTTTCTGTGGAACTGTTCTGGAGACTGTACCTTGTGAGCGCTTTATCAGATACTTAAAACAGTCCCTGGTGTGCATAATATCACGACCATGGTGTGCATGTGTGTGGGTATAGGCGGAGTGACTTATGGTTGTCTGTGGCGGGGTGGCCAACCCATGTTGTTTTTAAGCACTCTTTTGTATTTTGTTGAATAAAGTAACCTATTTTATATTTTCCGTATACAATGGTTTGAGCAGTCTTTTTGAGTATATAGTAGCTGATTTAAAAAAAAAAAAAGCAGACACACATGTCCCTCTTTTTTTTGCCACTTTCATTTAGAAACTGTATTACACTGCCACATCTCTGTTGGATTTCTATAAGCTGTAACAAAGAAATGTTTTTCTTTAACGGTTATTAGAGATGCTCATTCGGATTCCACTGAATCGAAATTTCTACATTTCCGATTGGAAATCAGTATTTCTGACCGTAGTTCGGAAATCGGAATTCGCTGAAATTGGATTTAACACAACTTGCTAATTTTAGCCCAATTACAGATCCTGGAAGCATTTTAACCGAATCGCAAGATTCTATTTTTCTGATTCCCTATTTTTTGATTTCCATTTTTTGGGGGCATTTTTTGCTTTTTCTGATGCAAAAAATGACAACATACTACTCAGAAATCGGGAAAAAAGAAATTTGCATTGGTGGAAATCTGAATTTTCGCAGAATTGAAAATGGGCATTTCCAACCACCCCTAAAGGTTATTATGCTGTTATTTATCTTTTAGAGCAGACAGCAGAAAACACATTCTGAATTCAGATCATGGCACCATAGAGAATCATTGCAGGAGCAGGACGATTTTTTTTTGTAAACAATTGTTTAAGTCAAATTAAAGGAGCAGGTTACTTGAAAGTATTTCATTGCCGTAAGCTATATAACCTGGGGGGCACTTTTATAGGATGCATCATGGAACTCTTCTTTTAAAGCCGAATTTGAATGTTAACATGTCTAATTGTTATTGTGTTTACTCTGGATCTCACAGTAGTAGCTGAAATTTCTAATAGCATTTAAAGTCATTTAAAGCACTGAAATTGGAACTTGTTTGGTAAATAACCCTTATACTGTGAATATAATTTCCTCTCAAACTGCTACCATAAAACCTTAAACAGAAGGAAAAATGGACCATCTTTTTCTATATTAAACGCAATAACTGCTGTAATGTAGATCAATTCCAGAAATATCCAAGTTAAGTCAATTAAAGGCTGTAAAATTTTGTTGATTTCAGTATATAGTATTAATAAAATTAATGTTGATTGCTGAAAGGAAGTCTTTAAGAGTCCATTACTTTTACTGCAGAAACACTTTGCACTAGCAGCAGAGTGGGTGTCAGATGTCACAACTTAGAGGTAATCTCTTGTAAACAGCTAATGTTTTTCTATGTACGATTGCTGCTGCGGTGAATGAGGCAGTAATCATAACAAAAATTTAACCCAGGGACAGGTTTAAAGATCTGAAGTCTGTAGGCATGCAATAGATAGGGCTTAAATCCTTCCCACTGAAGACTCATAGCCTAATGATGAATTCCAGGCAGCAATAAAAGCCCATATTTAATCCAGCCATGCTTTTAATAAATAAAATATAATTACATGTATTTAAATACACCTAATACAGGGTGCCTTGGCCTCTATTGTCAATTTCTCAGTAGTGTTTTTTTTAGATTACAGCATCATAATCCTTTTACTCCATTAGATAAATTATGCCAGCTGAATACTCACCACCCGACGGAGGAAGAGGGATCCAGCGACATCTCCCTGACAACGAGATTTCAACAATCCATCTTACTACATTTGGGTACACACAACGTCAGGTGACGTTACACAATGGGTGGAAACAGGAAGTCAAGTGATTGCATTACATCGAGAATCTTGGCGATAACGACCATGACGTTGTTATGACCACACATTGCCAAATGTTGTTCGTGTGATCACGCACCTGTACCTACAACATGAGATTGCAGAAACAATCGTGCATTGCTCAAAGTATCCCCGGTCGTTGGCAATATCAGCATGAAAATCGCACCTTAGGTACTGGCATTCAGGGGCAATGGACTATGTTAAAATATTAAAATCGAGAGTGATAGATTAGTCTACCTCTCCAGAAAAATGACCCAGTCATTCAATGGCTACTGGAAAAGATATTTACAATGACTAGCCATAGAGGCGCTTGTTCCTGTCTCATCTACACCACCCGCTGCAACTTGTTATGGACCTGAGGAAGCAGGGCCAGCCTGAGAAACGCATAGTCATTGTGCTCTGAATATTTTTTTTGCAGTGGCTGTTGTATGACTGGCACATGCTACTAGAGAAGTAGGCTAACCTATCACTCTTGATTTTTATATTTTCACTAGTAGACCCAAGCCCGTTTAAAAGGCTCTAGGTCTTTTTTTTTAACGCCGCCACCGCCGCCAGGCATTGCGCATGCGCGCGCGCCCGGTGCACACCCGCCGCTCGAACACAACTGCCCGCCCACCAACCTGCCTCCCTGGTCCCTCCAGCTGTACGTTACTGCGCACATGCGCAGTAACAAATTACCAGGGACACAGGGACGCTGCAAACCGCTGGACGCAGCGACACTTTAGGTTTTATTAGGTAGGATGTATTTTACTATTATGTGCACCTAGCTGTTATACTTTTACACCTTTGCCTTAAGGTTGTATTTTTTATTTCTCCCCCTGTTTGAGAGTCTCTCTATAAGCACTGCCAACATTAATGTAATCATCTGAAGAGCGACCACCAGGAGTAGACGCCCCAATCTGAATGGAAGTGGGATTCTTACATACACATTGAAATGGTCATCTGTTGCAACCTGCATAATGTTAGTATAATGTCTAATTTTCATCCTATATGTTTATTTTTGATAGTTTGCACTATTGATTCCTGACCCTTTCCCTTTGTCTTTGTTGCTTAATGGTACATTAAGCCATCATTTTTCCTGGCCTCGCCATAGCAACTGCAAGCATCCAGAGTGAAGCATCAGTACGGGACACATTGTTTATAGAACCAAGTTTGATCCTGATGGGTGAACCAAATAGTGCATGTTTATACACCTTAACCCTAATAACCAAAACATACTTGCTACACAAGTATTCTGATTTATTCAGTGCCCAAAGCACAACAACATGTGACCACCTCACCTTCCCTAAATACACATGCTGCTACGGGTTGATGCAAAAACCAGTAAATGAACGCTATTTGTAGCAATACTAATGACTGGAAATAGCGCATAAGGAGGAAAGCATTGCAAAATAGGCACCAATCCGGTTGGAAAAAAATAATTATCAACTTTCTTGAAACAAATATTGCATGAATACAAACAATTAAAAATTGTTTTAGATAAAATGAAAATGAGTGATAATGACATGGTGATAGTAACTAACCAATCCACTCATAGGAAATAAATATTAAAGAACAACTCTCCTCCAACATTCACTATATATTAAATGGGTAAAAAAAACCTCGCTAAAACACCATGGATAAATCAGGTATGAGCAAACAGAATCTGAAAAACCTGGTAAACAAAAGACAATGAATGAGAAAGCATGAGCACATTGCTTTTCTATTTACTCCAACCTGCTGGAAGCCACTCCATTGCTCATCACACATCACCCCACCTCCCGTTCCCATTTAACAATACACGCTGGTAGGTTTTATCCTTCAAAAAAGTGAGTCAGCCAGCTGGTTAGGGAATGTGAAAACATTTACAGCTGATAACTTTGTGATAACGTTTCTAATAGTATCACTTACAAACATTTGGGTGTACAGGGTGCACATGGCAATTTTACTGGCAGTCTTGACAGGTAGCACATGTTGCACCATTAGCAGGACTCACATTACCTAGGTAATGGACACACTGACAAAGCACCATGTGCTGCAGTACTTGCAAGGCACGTGGTACCCGGGCAACGTGTACACACCTAGGTAATGCAGATAATACTGCCGGGCAACTGGTATTACTGAAATGAAATAAATATGTCAACCTCCATATCCTTCTCACTTCAGGTATGTTTTTAGCTGTTACACTCATCTTTTTAGGCAACATTTTACCTTTTTTTATATATATAATTTAAAAGCTTTTCATTCCACATGTATTCACATTCACATAACTTGATTGAAGCAGCAATTATATGACTCACCCCTCCATGACTAAACCCTGTGGTGATTGATTGGTGAAGATTACACCGCAGTCAGGGGCGTAACTAGGCCCCACCGGGCCCCCTGCAGAATTTCAGAGCGGGCCCCCCCCCCCCCCCCCGGGGCCCGCTCGTGGCCGTTTTGTGGGGGCTGGAGGGGTGGCAGCATGAGGGGAAAGCCGTGGCCACAGTCGGCGGGGAGAGGGGAAGTTCCCCCCCTCTCCCTCACCTCGGGGCTCTCCCCTCTGCGCTCCCCTCCAGCTAGATATAGTGTGGGCAGCGGGCAGCGGCGGGCAGATACATACCTTCTTCCGTGCGTTACATCGCAGACTCCTCGCTCTAGTGGCTGACGTCACTTCCGGAAGTGATGTCAGCCGCTAGAGCGAGGAGTCTGCGGTGGATCGCACGGAAGAAGGTACCGGTATATATCTGCCCGCCACTGCCCGCTGTCCACTGCCCACACTATATCTAGCTGGAGGGGAGCGCAGGGGGGAGAGCCCCGAGGTGAGGGAGAGGGGGGGAACTTCCCCTCTCCCCGCCGACTGTGGCCAAGGCTTTCCCCTCATGCTGCCACCCCTCCAGCCCCCACAAAATGGCCCCGAGCGGGCCCCAGGGGGGGCCCGGGCCCCCCCGCGGTAGCATGGGCTGCAGGGCCTATTGTTATGCCACTGACCGCAGTGATGAGCCAAATATAAACCTTTGGAGGTGAGAAGGGTAAGTTCCAATCACAAAAGGAGCAGGTTTTCCTTGACAGCAATCAGACAGTTGCTTTTTGAGCATCCTAGAAACTGGGATTCCAGGTTGCTCTCTCATGTTTCTGGATGATACAGTGAAGGAAGGGAGACACCGAGAGCCCAGTATAGTGTAGTATGTCCTGGATAAGTGGAGTGGAAGTGTGATTGTAAGAAATATACTCACAAATCTGGGTTACCATCCATGTAACCACTATATAGGCAGGTGGGGAGAATTAGACCTGTCCCCACTCAGGATTAAGAAGTTGCTCTCTGTGGATTGGAAGAAAAAAAGGGGGCCAAATCCCCTCCATCAGGGGTGGACTTAAATTGTAGACACTGTGACAGAGGCACCAGTAGTGTAAAATAAAGGTAAAAGGTTTAAAAGGAGGGAGGCTGGTGGTGGACTTACCTCCCCAATGTAGACACAAGATAATGTTGATTTTTCAAACTAAAATAATTGATTCACATACTCCAAAAAATTGCAGTGACAAATCATGTAAGTCTAAATACACATATAATGCAAATATAATGCGCATTATATTTGTATTTAGACTTACATGATTTGGATACATTATGCTATGTGTTACATTATATTGTATTGTGAGATATGTATGTATATATACGTATACTATACTGTGGTTCGAGCATTTTATACTATGTGTTTTTGTATGCAAATTTTATGGAGCACTGAGCGCCTTTTTTTTTCCCTTTTCTCTGATATCTGTAGGCACGTTATTTGGCCTGAGGAAGTGGGCTAGTTCCCACGAAACGCATTGCCTGTGCTTATAAATAAATATTTCTTCTTGTCGTCTATGAGGTAAGCCACCTCAACTTTTTAGCTTTTAGTGTTTTTATCGCTTTTATACTACATTGGGTGCCTCTTTACCAGGGGCGTAACAATAGCCCCTGCAAGAAATGCAGCTGCGGGGGGGGGGGGCCTTAAGGGGAGAAGCCTGAGGGGGGCCCTGGCTCTGGGGCCCTTTTTAGGGGCAGGAGAGGCACAACGCAGGAAGGGGGAGCAGCAGGCACAAACAGCAGCAGGGATGGGGGCCCAACTCCCCACCTCCCTCACCTGGGGCTACCATCAGTGCTCCCCACTCTAACAGCTGGGGGGGCCCCATCTAAGGTTTTGCAGGGGGCCCCGTGATTTCTAGTTACGCCCCTGCTCTTTACCCCTTCTTTTCACAACAGGAATAGGCTGTTTCCCCTGAAACGATTACTTAGCTGGTAAATAAAATCCCAATCAACCCAGAATAGTGTAGTCTCATCTGAGAGAGCACATAGACTGTGCTAGGCTGTACTGTGATTTGTGCCTAAAAAGATTGCTATATTTGACTTTGTTTGGCGCAAGACCATTACTGTATTACATTCATTTTGTACAGAGAGAACTTCTCAGGGTATAAATATTTAGTAACCCATCCAGTGGATAGATTCTGATTCTGATTATTTCCTGTATATAATGTAATATAGGGTAGTTATTCTGTACAGCACAAATAAATAAATAATAAATAAATTTAATAAATAAAGCTTGGTGTTGGTGAACTACAACCACTGTCTTATCAGACATGCTTCCACCTCTGCTTGTCCCAGAAGGCAGAAACACTATATATATATATATATATATATATATATATATATATATATATATATATATATATATATATATATATATATATATATATATATATATATATATATATATATATATATATATATATATAGCTTTAAAGAATCCTTGCTTGCTTGAGACACAAGAAATTCTCCTTTCTTTGTGGTCTGGTGTGGAGCTTATATTAGTTTAGCTAGAATTTGTTACACTCTATTAGGTTCCTTGGTAATAGAACAGTACATTATTGATGAGAGACAGCAGGAATGGCCTATTTATTCAGCGCTCGACTAATGTGCTCAACTTTCAATTAGATGGACACACCAAATGCAAGTGAAAAATAGACATTATCACCCTGGTATAATTAGGGTGGTTATTCAATCATGCACAGCTTTCCTTGGCTGATACAGATGCACGATGTAACATCATCGTTCACTTGAAGATGGCAAAGGGAAAAGATTACGTCAATGACAACTATTGATAATACTGGAGAGGTTAGATTGCGTTGCATGTCCAGAGTTTAGGTGGAAATGACACTGTTTACTTAAAAAATGTTAGTGGAGACAGAAAAAGGCTTAAAAGGCTTTTATGTTGATTACATGAAACAATACCAGTTGTTGGAGACATTATGAGGCATTTTAGTTTCATTTGCTTGTGAAGCTAGATCATAGGACTTAGTTTTATAGACAAGCTAGAGACACTGTATAATTCATCACTTGTCATAGGACAGATACAATGGGCTTGATTCACAAAAGCGTGCTAACTGTTAGTACGCCAGTGAAAAGCTGCTTATCACGTGCAAACTGCCTCTTCGCGTGCTAATGCGCGCGTAATAGTTTGCGCGCGTAAAGTTTTGCACGCATAAAGTTTTATGCGCCCATTAAACCCTATGCGACTTTCTGTACCGGACTTTGCGCGTGCAAAACTTTGCACGCGGGACTTTGCGAGCAAGTTTATTCCTCAAAACGGTGTTAACCTGCTTAGTGCAATGGAATTTACGCCCAAAAGTCTTTAGTTGTGCTAAGTAGGTTTGCACCACTTTGTGAATCAAGCCTAGTGTATGTTTAAATATATATATATATATGTGTGTGTGTATACAGTGGCTTGCAAAAGTATTCGGCCCCCTTGAAGTTTTCCACATTTTGTCACATTACTGCCACAAACATGAATCAATTTTATTGGAATTCCACGTGAAAGTCCAATACAAAGTGGTGTACACTAGAGAAGTGGAACGAAAATCATACGTGATTCCAAACATTTTTTACAAATAAATAACTGCAAAGTGTGGTGTGCGTAACTATTCAGCCCCCTTTGATCTGAATGCAGTCAGTTGCCCATAGACATTGCCTGATGAGTGCTAATGACTAAATAGAGTGCACCTGTGTGTAATCTAATGTCATTACAAATACAGCTGCTCTGAGACGGCCTCAGAGGTTGTCTAAGAGAATACTGGGAGCAACAACACCATGAAGTCCAAAGAACACACCAGACAGGTCAGGGATAAAGTTATTGAGAAATTTAAAGCAGGCTTAGGCTACAAAAAGGTTTCCAAAGACTTGAACATCCCACGGAGCACTGTTCAAGCGATCATTCAGAAATGGAAGGAGTATGGCACAACTGTAAACCTACCAAAACAAGGCCGTCCACCTAAACTCACAGGCCAAACAAGGAGAGCGCTGATCAGAAATGCAGTCAAGAGGCCCATGGTGACTCTGGACGAGCTGCAGAGATCTACAGCTCAGGTGGGGGAATCTGTCCTTAGGACAACTATTAGTCATGCACTGCACAAAGTTGGCTCTTACGGAAGAGTGACAAGAAGAAAGCCATTGTTAACAGAAAAGCATAAGAAGTCCAGTTTGCAGTTTGCCACAAGCCATGTGGGGGACACAGCAAACGTGGAAGAAGGTGCTCTGGTCAGATGAGACCAAAATGGAACTTTTTGGCCAAAATGCAAAACGCTATGTGTGGCGGAAAACTAACACTGCACATCACTCAGGACACACCATCCCCACTGTCAAATATGGTGGTGGCAGCATCATGCTCTGGGGTTTCTTCTCTTCAGCAGGGACAGGGAAGCTGGTCAAAGTTGATGGGAAGCTGGTCAAAGTTGATGGGAAGATGGATGGAGCCCAATACAGGGCAATCTTGGAAGAAAACCTCTTGGAGTCTGCAAAAGTCTTGAGACTGGGGCTGAGGTTCACCTTCCAGCAGGACAACAACCCTAAACATAAAGCCAGGGCAACAATGGAATGGTTTAAAATAAAACATAGCCATGTGTTAGAATGGCCCAGTCAAAGTCCAGATCTAAATCCAATCAAGAATCTGTAGCAAGTTCTGAAAACTGCTGTTTACAAACGCTGTCCATCTAATCTGACTGAGCTGGAGCGGTTTTGCAAAGAAGAATGGGCAAGGATTTCAGTCTCTAGATGTGCAAAGCTAGTAGAGACATACCCTAAAAGACTGGCAGCTGTAATTGCAGCAAAAGGTGGTTCTACAAAGTATTGACTCAGGGGGCTGAATAATTACGCACACCCCACCTTGCAGTTATTGATTTGTAAATAATGTTTGGAATCATGTATGATTTGCGTTCCACTTCTCAAGTGTACACCACTTTGTATTGGTCTTTCACGTGGAATTTCAATAAAATCGATTCATGTTTGTGGCAGTAATGTGACAAAATGTGGAAAACTTCAAGAGAGCCGAACACTTTTGCAAACCACTGTATATACTGTATCTGCAGAAGTTGCTGCTCAAATAATTATGACCACATTATATACTGTAGGTATGACATTGCCAATTGTAATTAATAAGTGTGAACTTACTCCTTCAATTAAACTGACATAAAATTAGCAGAACCTCAAGCTGAAACAGCCATTGAACAGTTACCAGTCCCCACAAGGGCTATGGATCCCTTCTGCCATGGCGACCGTCAATATTAAATCCACAATAATTGGTCATTATAACCCACTCTAGCCCCCTCATTCTTCATGATCAAATGTGGATACACATCCCCCCAGTCCCACACACACACACAAACACACACATGCACGCACGCACGCACGCACGCACGCACGCACGCACGCACGCACGCACGCACGCACGCACGCACACACACACACACACACACACACACACACACACACACACACACACACACACACCCTTCACTCTCTTCATAACAAATGCATATATCCGATATATCCTATAATTCTCCTTTTTTAAATAGAACCTGTCTTAAAGGAAACCTAAACTGAGAAGGATAAGGATTTTTCCATTTAAAATAATACCAGTTGTCTGACTCTCCTGCTGATGCTGTGTCTCTAAAGGTGCATACACACGCACGACAGCAGCCAACGATGGGTCCGTCTGCTCCTCCCGCTGGGCGAGTTTTCAGCAGACTGTAGTGTGTGTGTACGCACTGTCAGCGGACTGATAAGGCTGTTCCTGAACGATCTGCCCGGCGGATCATTCAGGAACAGCCTTATAAGTCCGCTGACAGTGCGTACGTACGCACTACAGTCTGCTGAAAACCCGCCCAGCGGGAGGTGCAGACGGACCCGTCGTTGGCTGCTGTCATGCGTGTGTATGCACCTTAATACTTTTAGCTACAGCCCCTCAACAAACATGCAGATTAGGTGCTCTGACTGACGTCTAACTGGATTAGCTGCATGCATTTTTCAGGTGTGGGATTCCTCCACTACTGCAGCCAAAGAGATCAGCAGGACTGGCAAGCAACTGGTATTGTTTAAAAGGTAACATCTATATTCCACTCAGTTAAGGTTCCGTTTAATGCACAGGTTAAGATTAGGTGTCCGAGGGGAAGTGGGGAGATAAGGTTAGATGCAGGGGTGGGGGGTGGTTATGGTTAGATGCCCACTGGGGGGTTTAACCTCCCTAGCGGTTAATTTTTTTTTGCAAATGGGCAAAAATCCTTTTTTTTTTTAATTTTTTTTTTTTTGGTTTCATGTAAAGCTACCAGAGTGGTAGCTACATAAAACACCACTAGAGGGCGCATGTGTCCCTCTAGTGCGATCGTCGCCGGCATCAATAGCAAACAGGGGAACGCGTATATAACGCGCTCCCCTGTTTGGCTTCTCCTGTCGCCATGGCGGCGATCGGAATGACGTCATGGACGTCATGACGTCAGGCGCACCAGATCCAGCCCATAGCGCTGCCTGGAACTCATTGGTCCGGGCAGCGCAGGGCTCTGGCGGGGGGGGGGCCCTCTTACGCCGCTGTGTGCGGATGATCACCGCAGAGCGGCGGCGATCAAGCTGTGCGCACGGCTAGCAAAGTGCTGGCTGCGCGCACAGCACTTTGAATGGTGAAAATCGCCCCACCAGGGGCTGAGATCTCCCCCTGCGCGGCATAGCCCGAGCTCAGCTCGGGCTTACCGCCAGGGAGATTAAGGTAATTTTGTTAATGTAATCTAAATGAAAGTATAGTCTGTTACTAAAAGCTATTTTTTATTTATATATATTATAAATTATTTAAAAAATTTTAAATTAACACACATCTGATGATAGAAAATACACTTTAGGTGCATTTTAGATGCATGTATCATATTTCCATTTCCTGTACAACTGTTCCTAGAATAAACCGGCTAACAATTATGACAACAATTACAATGTATTGATCACATTGCTGATTAGTATTGTGATTAGATCCTGCTGCATTTTTTCATCAGAGCAAGGCACAGAGAAGCCTGGGCACCCGGCCAGGTAATGTCAGGCCTCTTGACGAGTCTTTTTCCCTTGATCTGTTCATAAGAATATCTCTCTTGCAATACATCACTCGGCACAGACCTTTGCTGTAAGATTGATGCAGAAGAGCCAAGCGGCGTCCAGCTCTGTGACAGGCTGCTCTGCAGGCTACAAGTTATTAAAAATGGATTAAAAAAATTCAAGCCACAGATTCAACTTTACTGGCTCTAGTTCCTGGATATACTGTATACTGAGCCTTACTTTAGACAACATACTGTATGTAGCTTTATTTATCTTCTTGTTGTAAATAAGAACCATTTGTATATAGTCACTAACTTTTAGATTCCATTATACTTAAAGGATACCCAAGCTTCAGCCTGGGCACAAAATTAGATGGTTACCCAAAGAGAGGGAAGCCTCAGGCAGAGGCGTAGCTAGGGCTTTCAGCGCCCGGGGACAAAGACAGTTTATGCGCCCCCCATGGTAGCAAAACGCAAAAAAGGGGCGTGGCCCCTCATCAGAATGTGAGCATGGTCATCAGTGCTGCTATACAAATACATAATAATAATATGGTAGGGCATTAGACTATGACTATGGTGGGATTAGAGTGTGAGCTCCTCTGAGGACAGTCAGTGACATGACTATGTACTCTGTACAGTGCTGCAGAAGATGTCAGTGCTATATAAATACATAATAATAATATGGTAGGACATTAGACAATGACTATGGTGGGATTAGATTGTGAGCTCCTCTGAGGACAGTCAGTGATATGGCTATGTACTCTGTAATGTGCTGCAGGAGATGTCAGTGCTATATAAATACATAATAATAATATGGTAGGACATTAGACTATGACTATGGTAGGATTAGAGTGTGAGCTCCTCTGAGGACAGTCAGTGACATGACTATGTACTCTGTAATGTGCTGCAGAAGATGTCAGTGCTATATAAATACATAATAATAATATGGTAGGACATTAGACTATGACTATGGTGGGATTAGAGTGTGAGCTCCTCTGAGGACAGTCAGTGACATGACTATGTACTCTGTAATGTGCTGCAGGAGATGTCAGTGCTATATAAATACATAATAATAATATGGTAGGACATTAGACTATGACTATGGTAGGATTAGAGTGTGAGCTCCTCTGAGGACAGTCAGTGACATGACTATGTACTCTGTAATGTGCTGCAGAAGATGTCAGTGCTATATAAATACATAATAATAATATGGTAGGACATTAGACTATGACTATGGTAGGATTAGAGTGTGAGCTCCTCTGAGGACAGTAAGTGACATGGCTATGTACTCTGTAATGTGCTGCAGAAGATGTCAGTGCTATATAAATACATAATAATAATATGGTAGGACATTAGACTATGACTATGGTAGGATTAGAGTGTGAGCTCCTCTGAGGACAGTCAGTGACATGACAATGTACTCTGTAAAGTGCTGCAGAAGCTGTCAGTGCTATATACAGTGTCGGATTTACAGCTCAGGAGTCTATAGATACAAAAGTTTTGGCACCCTAAGCCCCGCCTTCCCCAGCACAGACCACTTCCACAAATCAAGCCCCACTTTTCTTATGAAAAAAAAATATGCAAGGTAATATAGACACAGAGAATACCATCAATATGCAGACATTACCAACGCCATACAGAATTAAAGGAGAACTGTAGTGAGAAGTATATGAAGGCTGCCATATTTGTTTCCTTTTAAGCAATAATAGTTACCTGGCTATCCTGCTGACCCTCTGCCTCTAATACTTTCAGCTATATACCCTGAACAAGCATATGCAGATCAGGTGTTTCTAATATTTTTGTCAAATCTGACAAGATTAGCTGCATGCTTCTTTCTGGTGTGATTCAGACACTACTGTAGCCACATAGATCAGCAGGGCTGCCAGGCAACTGGTATTGTTTAAAAGGAAATAAATATGGCAGCCTCCATATACCTCTCACTACAGTTCTCCTTTAACCTAATATTACCAACAAGCAGATAATTCAAATCACAAGATTTACTTATAAAACAAAAATTGTGATTAGTGATCAGGAAGGTTAAATTATGGTTAGGCAACGATTTGGCATTAGATTTGTCTGGCATTCTACAACAATGTTTATTAATAGCTCCAATACCCGTGGAACAAGAAGCCTCAGCATGGCATGTCTGTGAGATGTAGGGATGCGTGTTCTGCATCAAACGCTGTTCCGAACAACTCGGAACAGAACACGATTTTGAAGCATAGCGGACTCCGACTTCCAGCTCACCAGCTACTTCCTCCTTAGTATTGTATTCTACCTTAGCAATATTGTGAGCTGGAACACACCATGGAGTACAGCACACAGAGGCAGTCTCAAAGTGTCAAGGGTTACTTAAAACTCCCCATGCCACGGCCCGTCTGTGCGCCAAATTCACGTTCTGTTCCAGGTTATTGGGAACAGTGTTTGGAATACTATTATTAAGCTATACAGTAGAGGTAAACAGCAGCTTTTATTGTAAGTCAGCATGGTCTGAGTGGGCATATACTGTCTCTTGTGACTCCACAGGTTTTGCATCCTCCAGTCCTTCACAAGGGTTAAAAAGAAATTAAGAGGGAGGAAGAAAGAAAAGCACAGAACAGCTTGATTAGTGGTGGAAACGACTGACTTTAGGGCTTAGGTCACAGCTTCTGTGCCAAGCTATCTGTGTGTACATGTCTGACCTCAGATCAGACGGCTCCCTCCATTAAGTACTCTTGCATGCGTCTTCCTGCCGCCAATACTTCCCCGTTCTCATGTGTGCAGAGCAGCTGGCTGCCGTCTTTCTGCTGAGACGCACGGACAGCCAGCTAAAGCCATGAGGGAGTGAGTGACCCGGTCACCCTTCACTCCTCCTGTTGCAGCCTGACAGAGTGCCTAAGTTAAATGTTGCTTGCCAAACTGAGGAGAGAGAAGTTAGGAGCGCTTCAGTGCCCAGCCACCTGTCAAAGGGAGAACGTGTGGAATGCTTCTCATCCGCCGCACGCAGTGTGTGGCTTCTGACGTCACACAGGAAGAGCCCTGAGCAAGGCAGCAGCAGCGGCAGACTCGGGCAGCAGAGAGAGGGGAAAAAGCAAACAAACAACGTGGCTGGGCGCCGAGCGGCTCGTACATGAGCAGCTCCAAGAAAATTGCGTATGTGCAGGGGTGCTTGCATGGCTCATGCGTGGCCGTACTGATGGAAGCAGAGCCGGGACAAGGTCTTCCAGCACCCAAGGCTTAGACACCAAAGTGCGCCCCTCCATCCCTCCCACCCCAGCCGTCACACACTGATTGCTATTAGACTAAAAGGGTCACAACCTCCCCAACACCTTAATATCTAGTTATCTGGCTTGCAGTCACTGCTCTGTATCCCCTTTCCTTATTTCTTTATGCTTCAAACACAATTAGGAATGAGAGCTGAATGAATTGTGCGCCCCCTCCTACACTGCGCCCTGAGGCTGGAGCCTCTCCAGCCTATGCCTCGGCCCGGCCCTGGATGGAAGAGTATGTGGGCGGTTCTGATATGATCGGCGACAATGCCTTGTCCCTAATCTTCTGTGGGGGTGACATCAGAGCACTGAGGAAAGCCTCAATAGGATCCTGAGGCCAGGCGCGGAGCTAGGGGGGGTCGGGGTAGGCTAGATTTTCCAGCATGTGTGATCGATACATATGGCCAATTTCAGCTGAAATAGACTGTAAGCTCATAAGAGTTCTCTCTCTCTTTCATGTTTTGGGCATTGCTATACATTTTGATAATCATGTTACATTTCCCACTGCAATTACTATGATGTCTACCAATTATGTATTATGTACTGACATCTATATTTTGTGTAAACCATTGTCTATATTATGTATCTCGTGTTTGTTTCTTTCTCTGTACAGCACCAGGGAATCAACAATAATAATAATAATATACTGTCTGGATTCACACTGTGCACATTGCAGAATGCAGGTGTTATAATGTGTGTGAGCTGCAATGGACACTGCGTGTGTTATAAAAAACACATTAATTCAAAGCCTGCATGCTGAATTAAAATAGTGTGTTCTATAACAAAAGATTTGACCAGGCCCACAGAATTGTATGAGCAGTGAGGTGACATGCAGAATTATTCAGCAGTGCAACGGATGTAGGGGTTGATTCATTAATGAGAGGAGTATGAGTTATTCGCATTCTAAAAGGGCAAGCGCAACCATAGAAGCAAAGGGGGCAAAAGCCTCAGGGCCCCAGAGCCTGTATGCCTCCCCCCCCATTTAACTGTTTCTCCCTGGGGTCCGAGTAGACTCTTTAGTAGTGTCTCACCTGTCCTGTTGGGCACTCACCTCTGCCAGTCTGCAGCTATGTGCACTTCCATCTTCATCCTCCGCTGGCTGCATCTTCTCTGTGACCTGTAGTAGGATATTATGTAATAACATGTGTCGGGTCATGGAGAAGACACACCCCTGTAAAGGTGAAGTCGGGGAGTGCGTGGAGTCATGGTCTATCAGAGGGTGAGAGACTGCTCTGCCAAAGACTCTGCAGGGCCCCTGGGGAACACAGTTAAGTTGGGTAGTGGTCAGGGGGGCCATTTATTTTGCCTGGGGGGACCCCCATTGTTACTAGAAGCGGCCCATGCCCTGGTCCCCTGGAACTCTAGCATGGCCTCCGGGGATTGGGGATTCCATGGTGGCCATCTTGTTGGTGTCACTATTTGCCAAAAATTCTTGTCTCAGAACCACTTTTCACTTTCCAAGCCGTTGTGTAAGCGCCAAATTTGCTGAAAATTCTTGTTTCCAATTTTCACAGTGTTCATTTTTGTTTCCAAAGCCAGTTTTCGCATCGGCAGAACTATTGACCCCATTGACTTCAATATAAAATACCTTCGGAACATGAAATTTGGTATTTGCCTGTGAAATGTCAAATTTCAATGAAATTGGAATTCGGCTGTTCCATTCAACTCCAGTGTAAATATTGTTTGTGTATGTTGCTTCTGAGTTGTAATGGGGTTATCAACACACACTTCCTACGGTGCATTTCTGGATAGCGTGTGCGTTAACTAGTGTGTTAGTTAGCTAGTTACGTTTATCCTATAAAAAATATCACGTGGAGTGCACATTAAGGTGGCCACACATGATACAATAAAATGATCCGATTTTACGGCAATTCGATAAATATGATCGTATCTCTCGAAAAAATTTAAAGCTTTTTTTTCATTTGACTGAAAAAATACGATCGGATTTCCCTTTTTTTTATTTTTATCGATCCGGAATGCTGGAAATTTTTCTTCAATTTTTCTAAAGATTGTATAGTTTGTATTAGATTGTCAATTTATTAATATACACACCCTAGCAATTTTCTCAGAGTTTCCAATAATTTTTATTATAATTGGGGAAAAATTGAACATGTGTGTGGTACATTGGTCATATTTTTGAAATGTTACAATCAGTCAGAAAAATTGATTGCAATTCTTGAACAGATATTTTTGTAAAATAACTGTATGGTGTGCGACCACCTTTAGTTATGTCATATAGAAGTGCAGGTGTTATCAGTGGCGTCCGAAAGGGGTGTGTGCAGAGAGCAGCCTGACCCGGATCTCAGCACGTGGGGGGGTGTCAACCAGGCCGCCACCGCTACCCTCCTCATCTGCTTCCTGAGTCCAGCAATGTCAGACTATCTGTCACTGCTAGACTCTCACCATTGTGCCGGCATCGCTTCCTGCACGTGTGTAATCACGTGATGCAGGAAGCGGCGCCAGGCAGTAGGGAAGAGCTGAGCGGTGACCGGAAGTCTGCAGACCTCGGTGGATTCCAGGATGCAGGTAAGATAAAAGCACGTCTCTGCTACGCTCGGTACTCTGCATATCCTAGAGGTAACTATTCCAGGCTATCAATGCTGGGGGCAACTATTCCAGGCTACCTATACTATTCCAGGGTATCTATGCTGAGGGCATCTATTACAGGCTACCTATACTATTCGAGGCTACTTACACTGGGGCAACTATTCCAGGCTATCGATACTGGGGCAACTATTCCAGGCTACCTATCACAATGCAGTCCCACAATGCATTGCAGGAGTCTGACAGCCAGTCATGATTCATAATGCAAATGCATTGTGGGACTTGTAGGGACAGCTGGAGAGCCAAGTTTGCAGATCACTGACCTATGCTATTCCAGGCTATCTATGCTGGGGGCATCTATTGCAGGCTACCTATACTATTTAAGGCCGAACACGTGAATCTAGTGCAGGAGACTTGGGCGCAAAGGGAGTAACTTTGGCGCCATCAGAAAACGGAGCTGAAGTTACTTTTAAGGCTAGTCACACACCAGGACGTTGCGTTTAGGGGACGTTATAGGGCACATAACGTGCCCCTAACGCAACGCCTGGTGCTCTCTGGTATGGACGTCGGAGTGAGCCGCGTTGTGCAGCTCACTCTGGCGTCCGTGATGCCGTGATGCGTACTCTTGGACCCATGCAGCATCATGTGGTCCCGCCCGGCCAATCGCCGCACAGAGCGGCCGCTCCAAGAAGTAAACACTGCACGTCACTGAGTGCAGTGAATATTAATTAGCCATGTGCCCGGCCACTCTCCCCTCCCCCCCAACATGACTGAGCATGTGCAAACAGTCTAACGCGGCTTAGCCGCGTAGAACGCACAGCATGCAGCATTTTGCTGCGTTACAATGTAACGCAACGTGGGCAGTGTGAACAGCCCACTTGTGTTACATTGCTGTGCGTTGGGGGAGCGTTACAGGCTGCACTAACGTGCGCCTGTAACGTCCCTGTGTGCAAGAAGCCTAAAACACGATAATTCGGCTTCCAGCAATTGCTGGAAGCCGAATTATTTCGTTCCCCACCATTCATGGCGACCTGGAGGATGAAGATTATTTAACGCCACCGGGAACTTGTGCAGCAGCAGGATCAGCCATATACCGGCTGTATCCTGTGCCCAAGTCTCCCGCGCCGATTCCTCTCATACGCATTCGAGGCTACCTACACTGAAGGCAACTATTCCAAGCTATCTATGCTTGGGTGGGGGCAACTATTTCAGGCTATCTATGCTGGGGGCAACTATTCCAAGCTACCTATACTATTCCAAGTTACCTATACTGGGGGCAACTATTCCAGGCTATCTATGCTCGGGGCAACTATTCCAGAGGCTACCAGGCTGCCTATACTGGGGGAAGCTATTCCAGGCTACCTATCCTGGGGGCAACTATTCCAGGCTACCTATACTGGGGCACCTATACCTGGCTTTACCTTCTGTGGTGCGCTTAGCATGCCGCACTCACTCCTTTCCTTTTTTGGGGGCACAGGGCGAGAGTTGTTATTTAATACCCAGCACCGGATGTCAAATGTCCTAGGCACTAGGTGTTATGCAATGTGCATAATGTTAACTTAGCCAGTGTTCAAATACGTTTTTCAATTAACCAACTTTTCCTTTTTGTAGAGAAAGACAGACGAATGTATAGATTCGTAAAGGTGTATGGGAATATACTGTAAATAGATATATTGGCTTGGATATTTTCTGTTATTTGCAGTTTATTGTGATCACTGCTCAGTAAATCCTGTTAATCTATAGCCCATAAAGCGTTTCTGTAAAAAAAAAATGCACTAGCTTAAAATACAGCATTACTTTTTTTTTGTCTAATTCAGAAAGCAATCTTGAGTCTTGCCTCAGCAAACTTTCATTTGTATTTTTTGCTCTGCTGGTTTCCCTGCGAGTAACTTTCAAGATGTGTCTCCATTTGACAGGTTGTTATTTTTACCAAATGCTATTAAAAACAAAGTATTCTCTCTGGCTATTTTACTGCACCCTCCTTCACTCACTAATGCAGCGCTGTTACACAATGTGACTGCGGACTGAAATGAGCACATAACACTTTCAGCAGCAAATCAGTCAATAAAATCATACAGAAATGTAAGTCTGCTTTATTAACTATGTCTTCTCTTTTTTTTTTTATTAAGAAATAGCTGTAAAATGCTTAAAAAAGGATGTCTGCATCCCTTTCAGCTCACACATCTAGTAGCCTGTTTTGCTTACGAAAATAAAGTGTGGTCTAGCAGTCAATCATAATTTTGAGTAGAGATTATTATATCAGCAGAAAATGTAGCAATAATGTCCCTCGCCCACCACAACAAAGAAATATTTGGGTATTTACATATAAGGCTTTCTATCAACCGATAAGGTTTGGTATTGGAATAATAACTGCACCAATAAGGGACTCCCGTGGCACATTTAAAGGTGCTTCGCTGAAGCTGATGATCGTAATCAGCTAATTACGATTACGCAAAATTTTGCATACATTTCAGCATTTACGCTTGTACATAATTACCGTTTGTAAAATCAACTGATTTCATATAGTGATTTGTAATTTCACCAAAAATTTCGCGTATTTTTTGCATAATTTCGTGCCAATTTGGCAGTGAATAGCAAAGCCCCCCTACATAGTAATGACACCAAAATTGCTACTTATATTAAGGAGAATAGTGGGTACAGGACAAAAAATGAATTTTTTTTTTGAGAAAATCGATTTTAAAAATGCAAAGAAAAAATGTTTTTTAAACAAAAAAAAACATTTTTCTTTCCAAATCTAAAATAGTTTTTTTTCTAAAAAACTACAAGGTCTTTTTGAAAAATAATTTTTTTTGACTTGTATCCAATATTTTCCTTAATATAGGTAGCAATTTTGGTATCAATAGCGTGTATGGGGGCTTTGCTATCAAACGCCAAAGTCGGCACAACATTTTGGGAAATTACGCAAAAAAATACACTAAATTATTAAATATTACTATTACATACGAAATTAATTACGATTTTTCCTGAAATTTCGCATTACGATTACGATACATAATTGCGAATTTCAATGTGAAATCACCACTCCTTACTACTAGGAAAGGTCAAACTTGAGCTACTCGTGCACTCGCAAGTAGCGGGAACTATACAGGCCATTCACACCCGCCCAGAGCCGGCCTTTGGGGGTGGCAAGTGGGGCAATCGCCCCAGGCCCCGCGCCTGAGGAGGCCCTGCACCCTCTGCAGTGCTGGGGAGAGCGGGCATAGTTGTTAAAACTCACGTGTCTTCACGGATGCTCACAGCTACCATCTAGTTCCTCTCCCAGCATCTGTGTATTGGTAACAGCGCCCCCTGGGATGATGTGACCGCATGTCACCACAGGGGGGCACTGTTACCAATACACAGATGCTGGGAGAGGAACTAGATGGTAGCTGTGAGCATCCGTGAAGACACGTGAGTTTTAACAACTATGCCCGCTCTCCCCAGCACTGCTGCCACCTTATCTAACCTGTACTGCGGGGCACTTACCTATCTAATCTATACTGCAGGGCTTCTACCTATATAATCTATACTGCGGGGCACCTACCTATCTAATCTATACTGCAGGAAGGCACCTATATAATCTATACTGCGGGGCACCTACCTATCTAACCTATACTGTAGGCTGGCACCTATCTAATCTATACTGCAGGCACCTATCTAACCTATGCTGCAGGCTGGCACCTATCTAATCTATACTGCAGGCACCTTCCTATCTAATCTATACTGCAGGCTGGCACCTATCTAATCTATACTGCAGGCACCTTCCTATCTAATCTATACTGCAGGCTTGCACCTATCTAATCTATACTGCAGGCTGGCACCTATCTAACCTATACTGCAGGCTGGCACCTATCTAACCTATACTACAGGCTGGTACCTATCTAATCTATACTGCAGGCACCTATCTAATCTATACTGCAGGCTGGCACCTATCTAATCTATACTGCAGGCTGGCACCTATCTAACCTATACTGCAGGGACCTATCTAACATATACTGCAGGCTGGCACATATCTAATCTATACTGCAGGCTGGCACCTATCTAACCTATACTGCAGGCTGGCACCTATCTAACCTATACTGCAGGCTGGCACATATCTAATCTATACTGCAGGCTGGCCCCTATCTAACCTATACTGCAGGCACCTATCTAACCTATACTGCAGGCTGGCACCTATCTAATCTATACTGCGGGCACCCATCTAATCTATACTGCAGGCATCTATCTAATCTATACTGCAGCCACATTCCTATCTATTCTATACTGCAGGCACCTACCTATCTAATCTATACTGCAGCCACCTTCTTATCTAATCTATACTGCAGGCTGACACCTATCTAATCTATACTGCAGGCACCTATCTAATCTATACTGCAGGCACCTATCTAATCTATACTGCAGGCTGGCACCTATCTAATCTATACTGCAGGCTGGCACCTATCTAATCTATACTGCTGGGCACCACCCCACCTAATCAATACTGCAGGCACCTATCTAATATATACTGTGGGGTACCTACCTAACTAATCTATACTGCAGGCACCTTCCTATCTAATCTGTACTGCAGGGCACCTACCTACCTATTTAATCTGTATTGCAGGGCACCTACCTGTCTAATCTATACTGCAGGCACCTATCTAATCTATACTGCAGTGCACCTATCTAATCTATACTGCAGGCACCTATCTAATATATACTGCAGGGCACCTACCTGACTAATCTATACTGCAGGCACCTAGCTAATCTATACTGCAGGGTACCTACCTACCTATCTAATCTGTACTGCAGGGCACCTACCTGTCTAATCTATACTGCAGGCACCTATCTAATCTGTACTGCAGGGCACCACCCTATCTAATCTATACTGCAGGCACCTATCTAATATATACTGCGGGGTACCTACCTAACTGATCTATACTGCAGGCACCTATCTAATCTATACTGCAGGGTACCTACCTAATCCGTACTGCAGGGCACCTACCTGTCTAATCTATACTGCAGGGCACCTACCTATCTAATCTATACTGCGGGGCACCTACCTATCTAACCTATACTGGAGGCACCTACCTATCTAACCTATACAGTGTGTGCTTCCACAACGTATATCCACAGCATATGTCTCTAGGCCCGCATATGACACTCGCCCCAGGCCCCGCGTACTCTAAGGCCACCTCTGCACCCGCCCTACAGCTGCAGAAAGAGGGACAGTGAGAGATAGGCTGTTTTGTGATATTGTGCTGTTTAGCAACTTCCTAGGTGCTATGCTACTTACAGTTCACCAGGTAAGGACCCACCAATAGTCCTTTTGAGGACTCTTCCTGACCACAAAAGTCCTTTAGGACTAACTGTTACATTAACCGTTTCCAGACTGACACAGCTGAAATCTACATCCTGCATGTGTCAGTGCGAATCTGAGAGGTCATAGATTTCAACAATCGTTGTCGGGCTTTCACACCACTCCCGACGAGAGCGCGGGGACTGCGTGGAGATTCGTCGGTAAGCACAGTTTTTGCGCTGCTTTGCTGTACCCAGCAGTCTCTGGTCCTTAAGGGGCCAGAGGCAGCTGGTACAGAACAGGTTAACTCTGCTGTACTAATTTGTTGTTGTTGGATTTTGTGTTGCAGTGTGGTGCGTTGTAGCACCACAACACCCCCATATACAGTGTAGTGTGTGGCTGCGTCACCGTTATAGCTCACTATCACTGCGCAACAGTTCACCAGGTAAGGACCCACCAATAGTCCTTTTGAGGACTCTTCCTGACCACAAAATTACTTTAGGACTGTCTTACATTAACCACTTCCGGACCGACACAGCTGAATTCTACATCCTGCATGTGTCAGCGCAAATCTGAGAGGACGTAGATTTCAACAATCGTTGTCGGGCATTCACAGGGCTCCCGGCGATTGCGCCCTTCTCTTCCTGCCGCAATACACTCGCTCAGCCGTCTCTATAATGGTAGAGGTCTGTGAGTCGGTCAGGAGCCATTTTCATTGGCTCCTGACCCTGTCATCACTGTAAGCCAATCCGATTGGTATACATTGATTGACAGGGTCAGGAGTCAATGAAAGCGGCTCCTAACTACCGCACAGTGCTCTGCTGTCATAGAGATGGCAGAGAGAGAAACCTGCAGCAATGGGAAAGCGGTGTGACTGGCGAGAGCGGGGGGACTGCGTGGAGATTCGTCGGTAAGCACCGTTTTGGCGCTGCTTTGCTGTACCCAGCACTCTCTGGTCCTTAAGGGGCCAGAGAGAGCTGGTACAGAACAGGTTAACCCTGCTGTATTTATTTGTTGTTGTTGGATTTTGTGTTGCAGTGTGGTGCGTTGTAGCACCACAACAACCCCATATACAGTGTAGTGTGTCGCTGCATCACCGTTATAGCTCACTATCACTGCGCAAGTGATTTAGTGTCTAACAGTTGTGACACGTTGCGTGTTGTTTTACGCCCACACAGCATAACAGAACTCACACACAGCATCACAGCAACACCCCTGTGACCGACTGTACTGTGGCAGCGGTGATATCAGTTCCTATGTGAACTTGGTGCACATTAGAGCCTCAGAGGAAGCTTGTTCAAAGTGAAACGGTCATCAGGCCGTGCACCCTACAGCCTCCACCGCCCATCTTGACACCCCTTCACTGCCAGATGTGATAAGTATCATCCTTTTGTATTTTGAATGTCGTTATATTGGATGCCATTTTTTTTTACCATATATGTGGCAATAAATACTCCAAGTAGTGCCAAGCGATTCTAGAATCTTGTTGTTTTGCCTATGTAAACTTGCCAGTTGGACAGTCTCTGGGGAGATGGAGTATTTTTACATGAGGCAATGGGTGCTCAAACCCGACGCCTGCAAACAGGTATCCGACTACCTTGGGTTAACTATCACCTTGAACAATCTGAGTAGCAAGGAAACTCTGGATTTCTACAGGCTTGACCTGTGTGCAGGCTTGACCCATGGCCAGAGCTGTCACAACTTGCCATGGTGCATTTGGCTTGCCCCATGTTAAGTGTCCTTTCTGAACGGACGTTCAGTGCAGCTGGAGGGATTGTGACATACAAGCAAAGTTGTCTGGCACACAGCAGTGTAGATTGCCACAGGCACAGCTATCATGCACTGGAAAAATAAATATAAATGCCTGACTCAACCACCTCCTTAGTGAACTATACCCCCACCTCCAATCTGAGGGAGTGGCCAAAATTGCAATAGAATTCAAGATTAGGGAAATAAATAGTTTCTGGTCTCTCATAGGTATAGAAAATTACAAAATTGCTTTATTTTGGAAATTCGTACGTCAAAATTGCAGACCAACCAATTAAAATAATTTAAACCACGGCCATGATAGAGCGCTCACTCAATAAATCACACCTTACACACCATTAAAATCATACACCCCTTCTGGTACCGGTACCATTAGTCCTTATCTTCAGAGAGGGGGAGATAGTTTAAGTGTAGGTAGATATAATTGAACAGCTTCAGCTTGCAATGCTGCAGTAACGGGTTAAGCCGGTATATGGGGTGATCTCACCACAAGCGTTATATCCTGTCGGGTTCCGTCTCAACTCAGGATTCCACCATCTACAGGACTGCTGCAAGGTGTTTCACTGCTGTTCAGATTACCGGTAATCCTCAGTAGTCGGCTGTCTCGCTCAACCCAGTCCGCCAGAGCCTTCTCGGGGAGCGGATGCCGACCTCCTATCACGCTGCTGCAGCTGCCGCCGATAGTTAGGAGCGCTCAAGGCCGCGGGATTTGCACCCGCCCATCGACGCGTTGCGCCCGCCCACTTGCGAGCTTCGTCAGGATGTGCTTTGGCTTGCCCCATGTTAAGTGTCCTTTCTGAACAGACGTTCAGTGCAGCTGGAGGGATTGTGACATACAAGCAAAGTTGTCTGGCACACAGCAGTGTAGATTGCCACAGGCACAGCTATCATGCACTACCACCATAACCCAGCATCTCTGCAGATATCAACTGAAGGAAAGAGAGCGGCAACTGGGGTCCTGCAGTCTGAAGAACAGCACCCTTGGAGGATCAGAGCTTACATCGGCAAGGTAGTCAGATACAGAGTAGAAGAAGAGTGCGGCAGCACGATAAGTGAGATGTTCCGCTGCTAGTGTTGCTACAGTAGTGTAGTTTAGCTGGTGGGCATTAGGGGTTAGTGTAGTGTAGTTTGTGGGCATTAGTGGTTAATGCAGTGTATCTGGTGGGCATCAGAGGTTTGTAGTGTGTAGTGTAGCTGATTGGAATTAGGAGTTAGTTTGCACTGTAAATGGGTGGTGGTGGGGGGGGGGGGGGGGGGCAGAGGTTAATGTACCGTAGTGTAGTGTAGTGTAGTTTAGTGCAGGGTAGTGTTATGTAGTTGGTGGGGGTAGCAGGTGTTAGTGTATAGTAGATGGGCAGTGTAGATGAGAGACAGTATTTTTTCCCCTGATTTTTGTCCTTTAAACCTAGATGTGTCTTATAGACGGGATCATCTTATAGTCTACAAAAATATGGTACTTTTTTACATTTTTAAACATAACATAAGACTGTGGGATATCTAGAACACAGTTGAATGTGAAGGTAGTGCGGCACTCCCTTAGGTAAACACCATTTACACTGTATATATAACGAAAAAGTATAAGGCTAGGTTCACAGTGGGACATTACAGGCGCACGTTAGTGCAGCCTCTAACACAGCCCCACCGCACAGTAATGAAAAATCAATGGGCTGTTCACAGTGCCCACGTTGCGTTACATTGTAACGCTCCACGTCAACAGAAAGTACTGCATGCAGTGCGTTATAGGCGGCTAAGCCGCATTAGACTGTTTGCACATGCTCAGTCATGTTGGGGAGGAGGGGACAGCGGCCGGGCACATGGCTAATTAATATTCACTGCACGGTGTGACGTGCAGTGTTTACTTCCTGGAGCGCCGCTCTGTGCGGCGATTGGCCGGGCGGGACCACGTGATGCCGCATGCGTCCAAGAGTACGCATCATGGCATCACAGAGGCCAGAGTGAGCTGCACAACGCAGCTCACTCTGACGTCCACATCAGAGAGCACCAGGCATTGCGTTAGGGGCACGTTATGTGCCCTATAACGTCCACTAAACGCAACGCCCCACTGTGAACCTAGCCTGAAAAAAAACTGTACTCTCACCACTACTGCTGCGTCTCTGGTCGCTAAGTGAAGGACGTGTGCTCCATTGATAGGGTGTGAAGAAAGGGATGTGATATATTTGACAAAAAGAAGAGAACTTGTGCTATCCGTTCAATGCAAGTGGTTTATTCACTGTAGGTCAGCATTCATTATAAGTATCCAGTTTGCTGTATTATTGTGCTGTGGGTGGTGGCATCAGGTGCAGCTGTGGGAGTGAAGGTGGGTGGCGTGTACTGCAAGAGGGCAAGTGACGGACATTTCGTGTACTAATGGATGCTTGGTCACGCTGCGTTCCACAACAAGCAAGAGGGTAAAGCACCCAGTATAGGACGGAGTAAGCCTTGCCCCTTTCTGGTGTTGTGCCTTTCGCTTGATTGGAACTAGATGCGGCTGGTGGCTTTAGTGTTCAGAATTTCCTGCTTATTGTAACACTTATAAGCATTAGAAATGCATACAAATATTATGCGACCATATAGGTGCACAGGGTAATTAACATAACACCAACCCTAATTAAAGGGAAGATAAAGCAGGGGAAAACAAAAGAGAGAAAGCATGAGCAGGTATATCGCATTGTTCAGCTCAATGCAAAATCATTATCATGTACATACCTATATCTCATAGCAATAACTCATATTTCATAGCAATAACATCTCCGCAACAACAAGATCTAAAAGTCATTTTTAGAAGCAGGAGGAAAGATCCAATTGTTTATCTCAATTGAGTCAAATAGAGTAAATTTATCAGCAATGATGTACAGTCCAGGGCTCTGTTCTCTGTTCCACCCTGACAAGCTTCTCTTTCTTTTCAATTCATCCTGTGCTAGACCATGACCACCTGTGGTTGGGACCTTTAAACCAGATATACTAGCTTTTGCGCATGCGCAGTTGAATTCTGGACACCACTCTGGCCATGCTCATATACAGTATACACATGCGCTGCTGACAGTGCTGTGAGCACATACCCTGCAATAGGGAAGCCATGGGAATGTGACCAGAGCCGCATCCATGAGCCAACTACACATGCCCGAAAGCTAGTATACCCAGTCTGACAACAGGTAGTTGGGGCCTATTACAAGAAGAATTACAGAGAAATGGAGGCTTGCGTGGGGGGAATGCAGGATGCAGCTCTGGACTGGATACCACTGGGAGGGGGGGGGGGGGGGGGTGAGTTTATTTTCCCTCTCATGAGAGACTGAAAACTAAGGGCACAGAGAGAAAAAAAAATCTGCTCTCTGCACAATTGTTATAATGACTGTATCTGCTCAGCCACTGATGACAAATCATACAAAGTTTTGCAGACAACGATTTGTAGACAATCCCTATTCAGTGTTCAGCAGGGTTTTGTGTACAGCGCTGCTCTACCCCCAGCCTCTCTACCCCTCCCCAAGTGCTGTGTGCTGTAGTGATATTTGAGTTGTCTGAACGTGGAGAGAAAAGGCTTTCTATTATTTGCACAATTGTTCTAATGACTGTATCTGCTCAGCCACTGATAAGGAATCATACAAAGTTTTTCAGACAAAGAATTGTAGAAAATCCCTATTCAGTGTTTAGCAGGGTCTTGTGTATAGCACCCTGCCCCCAGCCTCTCTACCACCTCCCCAAGTGCTGTGTACTGTAGTGATGCTGGAGGAGTCTGCAGAGCCAGTTCTGCTCCATCAGAGATAGACAGAGTGAGTGTAATAAGCTGAGGATGGGATCACACTCATTTGTCGGTTTTCTGTATGCATTTTCTGCACACTATGAGCTTGATTCACTAAAGTGTGATAACTCAGATAACTCATAGCACGGGCGCGTTAACATTTTTGCGCATATTTTCGCGCATTTGTGCGCAAAACTGCACGCAAAAACGCTAGCGCACCCGTGCTTTGAGTTATCATGGTTTAGTGAATCAAGCCCAATGTGTGTCTGTATTTGTGAAAACATGCACATTTTATCACAGAAGCAAATGTAATTGATAGAGAAAATGATTGCAGTGTTTCACTGCTGTCAGTTTTTATGTACATGGGGAAAACACATTCAAGTGTGCACTAGCTAGCCAACTGATTAACATTGGTTCTCAGTTTACCTGTGCAGAAAGTGAGGCGAAAGGGGGGAGGGGCCCCCATCCAAAGTTTCGCAGGGGGCCCAGCAGGGGCGTAGCTACAATTCAATGGGCCCCATAGCAAATTTTGTAGTTGGGCCCCCCCACCCCCTTCTTCCCCAGTACTATACATACTGGAGGAAGCAGAGATCAGAACACACTGCAGCTAGTTTACTCTCAGTACAGGCTCAAAGTAACCGCTTATACTGTACTTACTGGAGGTAGGAGAGCTCAGCAAGCACTGCAGCTAGTTTACTGTCATTACAGGCACAGAGTAACAGCTTATCCTGAACATACTGGAGGTAGCAAAGATCAGCACACACTGCAGTTAGTATAATATCAGTACAGGCGCAGAGTAACAGCTTATACTGTACATACTGGAGGTAGCAGAGATCAGCACACACTGCAGCTAATTTACTATCAGTACAGGCACAGAGTAACAGCTTATACTGTACATACTGGAGGTAGGAGAGCTCAGCAAGCACTGCAGCTAGTTTACTGTCATTACAGGCACAGAGTAACAGCTTATCCTGAACATACTGGAGGTAGCAGAGATCAGCACACACTGCAGCTGGTTTACTATTCATACAGGCACATAGTAACAGCTTATAGTGTACATACTGCAGGTAGCAAAGATCAACACTTTTTTTTCTCATAGGTACACTTGAAACACCATAAACAGCATAGCATTGCAGTTTATGACTGAACCCAATTTAAGTTAACATGTGAATTCAGCAAAGAGAATAGTCAGATACTTACATCAGTAGATGGAAGCCTGTGGATCCTCCAGAGGCTTCCCACAGCCTACTTCAAACCACTGCTGCTGAGAAGTGGTGCTCTCACGAGTAATCACAAGCGATGACTTGTGATTAAAATGAGCTTTAATTGGCGCGGGTGTGCGGTGGGATACTAGGGGTTAATTACCCATAATGCTGCTGTCTGCTCTGCGTTCCAAACAGCTTGCACGCATCCTATTGGTCGTGTTGCAAGCCTCACCACAGCGCACTTCCTCCTTCAAGTCGACCAATAGGATGCGTGCAAGCTGTTTGGAACGCAGAGCAGACAGCAGCATTATGGGTAATTAACCCCTAGTATCCCACCGCACACCCGTGCCAATTAAAGCTCATTTTAATCACAAGTCATCGCTTGTGATTACTCGTGAGAGCACCACTGCTGCTGAGACTGCGTTCATGAAGAAGCACAGCCACAAAGTACAGACGCAGGACGGCTCCTGTCTGTGCAGTAGCACAGTACCACTCAAGCGCTGCAGAAAAAAACGGGCATGAGCAGCTCCATGCTTTTGTGCAGGCGAAAGCTGCCTTAAATCTGCCCACGCGGCCCCACTGGAACACAGACAGGAGTGTTCTTTTCAACAAGCTTTTGTCAGTTTTGAGGGTGTACCAAATGCTGGAACAGCAAGGTGAAGGTGGAGGGGGATGGGCAAAGCCTCTGGATTATTCAGAGGCTTCCCTGTACTGAGATACATATCAATTTGGTGCACTTGTTTCCACTACATGTACATAGCATTGCACGGCACATAAATGACCTGCATTGTTGTCTTGCTTCTCCAAGCTGACTGTCAGGCTGGCTTGCTTCTGTTAGCTCACAGGTCACTCCAGATGCCCGGCTAGTGCAATCTCTGATGGGTATGGAGATGGAGACACATGCTCGCTCCAGCGTGCGGGGGGTGGAGCTACAAAAAGTCAAACCAAAAGCACTGCCTGTAACTTTCAAGCCCGCCCCCTACTAAGATTAGCACTGCCAGCAGCAAATAGCATTGCTGGCTGCTCTGCAGTGTCCAGAAAGAGATCAGCTATTGGCTGGGGGCGCAGCTGAGATGTACTGGAGTATGATAGTTTTTGCGGGGATGCAGGCAAGGAGAATAATATTTAAATATCCTGTGCCGCCCATGATGATGACGTGCTAGCCGGGCACTATGAATCCTGTTAAGTTGCATGTGCGCAACTCTTTAAACATTTGGGGCACTGTGATTAGCTTTGGGGCCCTTAAGAAACAGAACCTGAGGGGCCCCTGTGCGGCTGCACGGCCCTATGTTCGCCACTGACCCGCTAGTCTCCCTGTCAGGACCAGGTGGACCAAGCTAGAGGCTCCTCCAGCACTAGCAGGCAGCCTCTTCCGATCTGGCCAGGACGCCACTCCTCCTTCCCTCCCTGGCCGGAACTACAAAGTAATTGTCGGGTCTGGCAGCCGGCCAGGGAGGTATTCAGCCGCAAAAATAGTCCCCCCTTACCTGCTATTTGCGGGGACTGGGGGGCGGGAGGAGGGATGTAGGGAGGGGGGCCCGGTGCCTAGCTTCATTATAAATATATAAAAGTAAGAAAAACCATCCTCTCAGCTGTGGTGTAGGGCTGGGGGCGGGCCCCGTAGCATTGCTATGGTCGCTATGGCGATTTCCACGCCACTGGGGCCCAGTGATTCTTAGTTCGGCCCCTGAGGCTGAGATCACTAAATGTGACAGAAACAGTGACATCATTGCAGTCAAAATCTCTGTGTCAATTGAACAGTGATTCTGAGAATATCAGGTTCCTGTCCTAAAAAATATATAAAAAAAAAAAATTCAGTCCATGCAAGCACCAGCAGCTCTGCCAAAGGTGACAATAAGGAAGAGGTGGGTTATGCAGGTCCCTCTACCAGTTCACAAATAAACCTAAATATACATTTTTAATTTTTAGAAATGTTTCTTTAATAAGAAGAATATAATCCTTAAAATTGCAAAACAATTCTTTCTGTCATAGTGACATAACGCCATGTAATGAACGACAATGCATTTGTCTTAATTCCATCACAAAAACAATCGAAATGCACCATTAGAACATAATTACATATAATAATTATATTACATATAATAATACTTCCCAAAGATATCATTATCTTTTCATTTAGAGTCGACAATGAACAATTATCTCCAACCTCACACTCCTGATCATGGCAAGAGCCCCACCCAGATTCCATAGAAATAGAAAGAAAAGTAAAGTTTAAAAATGGTTATTCATTATCTGGTGGATCAATCACTGACATTATTCAAATAGAATGTGTTTCCTCCAAACCACTGTGCAGTTTACTGTTTAAAGGTTGTCTAGACTTTTGTGGCAGGGAAAAAGTAATTCCAGGACAATGACACACTGCCTTAGGGCTCATTCACACTTGAGCTGGAATTGCGCGATTCCTGCTCACCGCAAACCGCTAGCGGTTTTTAAAAAACCGCTTGCCCATGCAATTCTATGGCAGTGTACTCACTGCCACGATCGCAGGCATTTTGCGTTTAGCGTTAACTGCAGACGCGTTACATGCAGCGTTTTGGCGGCGATTCCTGTGCGATTTCGATTAGCATGTATAGAACCGGTAATTGCGATTGCTCCCAAAACGCTACAGTGTCCAGTGATTTTTCCACGTTAATCGCGGAAAAATCACTCCCGCAAAATGCCAGCGGTAATCGCTAACGTTTTGCGATTTTAGATGTGATGTACATACCTATTGATTGTGGTGCAGCACGGCAGGTTTTTAGGGCGTAACACACTGCATGCATTAACAGGATGACATGCTAGTTTACAGGCATTCTTCTTACATGGTACTGTATGCCTTACTGTATTGGCGCACTGCACTGTTAAGGTGTGATGCAACATTTCATTTTGCAATGGATTCTACATGTGTGTACGGACCCTGAAGGAAGTATGAATACAGTAATTTCATGGTAAAGTTTAAGCCATGGCAGGTCTTCTTGGCGCACACAGAGCGCCACGTAGCACTGAGTTTTGTGCAGCTATAGCAGCAATGCTATAGTCCTCGCCATGGACTGAGACTTTCTTTATGGTGCGTACACACCTCTTGACTTATGTCCCCCATTGGGGATCAGGAACCAATCAATTGCTATTCCGTGTAAGGGGGGACAGGCAACAGAGCAGGGGGGGGGGGCATGGGAGCGGTGAACAAAGCCATCATGGGGGTGAGTTTATCCAGCGGACAGATCGCTCAAAGATTGGGGTCGCGTGTCAGAGGCAACTGTACGCACACCTGACTATCTGCTGAGGCAGTCAATATCGGCCGAATTAGTCAAGCATGTATGGGCCTTTAGATTTTGACCACACAGTTACTTCAAACAGTGACAAAGATGAACATAAAAAATATGCAGTAGTTATTTAATGATTTGTCTGAGTGTTCTCTAAAAATAAAAAAAGAGCATGAATTATTTTGAGCAACTGTAAGAAAAAAAAAACGACTTAAATTAAAATAGATTTTTTTCAAGCTTCTGAAATATAGATGCACTGGCAGTAAAACATAATTCTCAGGAGCAATACAAGTTTCCTTAATATGTAAATCAATTTGTAATTTTACTCCATCACAAGTTCGGGAAGTGTGTAAAATTGGTCATCTTAAATCACAAAGTTAACTGTTTGCTAACTGGCTTACTCAGTGGTCAAGGTCCTAAAGTTTTACGATGATTCCTTAGCTCACAACACAAGTCTGCAGTTAAATTGCTGTCTTTTGACAATACATTCTAGCAATTAGTTTTGCTGATTGGATTCAGGTCAGCATTAAATTCATCTTGAATATCAGTCATTTGGTTCAGATTGAATACAGCTGAATAACTGATTATTATGTATTTGTGACATCTTCTGTATCTCTTTCCAGCTGATCCTCGGTGACCCTCGGAGGAGCTCACAGTCTCTACCATATTCACAGTCTAATGTCAATTCTGGGGAACCAATTAACTTGTAAGTATGTTTTGGGGAGATGAAACACAGGGATAACATACAAATTCCATGCAAACAGTACCTTGGCCCTGGTTAAGTATGCAAGGCAAGAGTGCCATCCACTATATCACTGTGCCACCTTTAAACACAATCAAGAACTCAAACAGAATCAGTTGTGTCAGGGAAATAAAAATGGGTGATGAAAACCCATGCGCCACTAACAAGTTGCTGAATACAGTTAAATCTTAAACATTGGGAAGACTAAACACAGCAGTAGTATCCTAGGAGATATTTTTTCATATTCTCTTTAAAATAACTTTTCAGCACTGCGCAATTGAAAAAGTGCCAAAAAAGTAGGTGAAAAGGTACTGCCAAAATCATTTTGAGTATCTTCTTACTTGGTGGCTTAAAGAGGTCTGAAACTCATACAATTTACTTAAATGGAGTCCTTTGAGTAGGTTTGTTCATTTTAGGGTTAATTACATAGACTTACAAAGTGAAAACATAAATCATTTATTTTTAGGGCTGAATGTGGTAAACCATGTCCCTGTTACAGAGGTTACCTTTTATGTCAACACATACAGCACTACATTAAAGTCATGGTGAGAATACTTCTTTAAACAGTTTCTTGTTGGAAAAGGAACTATCTGTAGTGAAATAATTATGACCTTAGAAGAAATGAGGCTCAAGAGAACCAAGAGATAGATCTCTCTGTAACCGTATTTGATCGGGGGAGATCTGTTGGCTGCAGACAGTGGCGTAGCTAAGGAGCTGTGGGTCCTGATGCAAGTTTTACATTGGGCCCCCACCAAGCACTATGTACATAACAATTGACATGGCGCACCAAAACCTGCCAATGGCAACTACAGTGTCAGAGGTGCAAGAAGGGGATGGGGAACAACTTGCTAATGATTACCACTATTCAAAGCATCTATAGAAGTGATTATTATGAGCACAGGACCAATAGAGAGCTAATTCTGTGGTCGAGGAAAGGCCACTTGGGGGCCCTCTTGCCCAAGGGCCCTGATGCGGTCACAACCTCTGCACCCCCTATTGCTATGCCCCTGGTTGGCTGCCCATACATCGCAGACTGATTCCCAATAGATTTCAGAAATTAATCCTGTGAATTGTTAATCTCACCTGACCAGCTGCCACAAGTCCCGGTCTCCTCCTGTCTCCCGTGAGCGCCGTAGTCACTCAAAGCCGCCATATGGTGGTGTGTTTACCATGTGGTGACACACCTACATGGCTGGTGCCACTCAGGGGAGACAGTTGAGGAGGAGACCAGGAGTCGCGGCAGCTAAACAGGTGAGATTATACACTGCACCAGAGGGGACATTTTACACTTGGGGGACAGCAGCCAGGGGTCCATTACCACTGCACACCTGATCAGAGCCGGATAATCCACACGGCAAAGCTAGGCAGTTACATTGGGTCTGCAAAGAGACTAGGGGCTCGGTGGGTGCTAGCCCCCAACAAATCTTATTTTAAAAAGGCAGGTGATCATCAGCAGTGGATATAAACTGCTATCTTGCCTAGAGCACCATTTTGTCTTAATTCTTTATTGCACCTGATCAACCATTGTGAAGCATCTCTCCTTGTAGTTAAGGTGAAAAATATGGAACGCAAGTAATGGTATAAAAAAAATTGTGTTACAGAGTGGTAAAATATGTGCAACATAATTCTTGCAAATATTTTGGTTCTTCTTTTCACTGGAATTCGGTAGTCTGCCTAAGTGATCACAATAGTTTGTCCAGAAATTTAATATCTTAAAATTGTTGAACTTTTATGCTGATATGAAACACTAAAGTGCTCTAAAAATCAGACCAGGAAATGCAAGAGTCAGGTTAACAAAATGTAAGTCTGACTCACCATTGGGTGAATATGTTTCAAGCCCTCTTCTGAAAATCACCACCTTAGATCTATTTATTATCTTCCAGTCCAGTGAACAACACTATTTGTTACACATGGATACCAGTCATAATACAAGCTGAGCCCCGGGGATAAGAGAGAGCAAACACTGTATCCTCCTGCCACTTCTCACACCCAATATAATTGAGGCTGTGATTTCATAGTCACTTGGACTGGCAATGTTATTCATAGATAAAATACTCGCTGGTCACATCTATGATTGGTCTCCTGTAATCTCACCAACCTAAACTTCCTGGTAATTTGATGGTTGTCGTGGTCACAGTAAACCTCAATGAACCACAACATAGCAAGAAAAACAGCTGTAAATTTGGACAAGGAGCAATTAGGTCAATGGACCCTAATAAACACCCTTGAGGACTTGATCTTTACAACTCAATATTATTTTTGATTAGTATAATATCATTCTCTTGTTTTATCTTATTTATTTGTTTTGTTTTTCATTTTTTAAGCTTTATTCTGAGATAACAGAAAAAGACAGATATTAAAAAGACACAGGGGATGATTTAATTTACTTTTTCTCCTACGTTTTCTCCTACATGGTATTTTTACACTATTAATAAAGTCCCCCTTAAAGTGGATCCGAGATAAACTTTTACTCATTGCATAATTGTGTTCCTTTCATATAGTTTATAGGGCATTCCTCAAGCCAAGCACTTTTTTTGTTTTGTTTTAATACTCTAATTCCCTATAAACTAAATAAGCCTTGCCCACAGCTCCTTTTGTGCCTTGGCACTGTAGCAAGGGCTTATGGGAGCTCAGTCTGGGCAGTAGGAGGAAGAGGAGGTTACTAGCCATTGATTTCAGAGGTAGAGGGGAGGAGGAAGGAGGAGAGGGGACTGAATTTACACACAGGCAAGCTGATAGCATCTCCAGCCCTCAGCCTGTGACAATGTGACAAACAGAACATGGCTGCCCTCATTGTATCACAGCTGTTTGCAGTTACATATGCTGTGTAATCTAAACTTTAGATAAGATATATAAACAAGTTACCTGTTATAGTTAGTTCTTCATCTCGGATCTGTTTTAAGCCACCAGCAATGAGGAAAATACTCAGAATAATTTTGACAATACTTTGCTACCTACTTTTTTTGGTACTTTTTCAGTTGCAGAGTCCTGAAAAGTTAAAAGTCAGCCAACTGAAAAGTTTTAAACAAAAGATGAAAAATGTTCTCCTAGAAAACTTAGGGAAAAAAATGAAGTAGATTGGGCTCATGAGCCTGTATGCAATTCACTTTTTCTCTTTAGTTTTCTTGTTATAGATAATTTTTTATCTTCTCTTTAACCACTTATGTGGTTTGTTACAGATCATCTTCTACACCATGCAGGACTTCAGTTCCTGCCCATGAATGAAGATAATCGTTAATTAAATCAGACAGCCACCGCTCACTCCCACACGCGTTCTCACCGCCACCCGTTATAGGGGAGATGAATGAATGGAAATGCTGTTCCCATTTAATTAATTCCCCGTGTCAATGATTGCCAGCATCAATGAGATGCCGCAATCATTGTAACTACCGAAGTAACATGTCCACGCATTACTTCCTATTCATGTAATTATACCTACCCCTTTTAAAGTCATGCCTCAAAGGGACTCTGAGGAGTGCCTGAATTTAAAAGAATACACTTACCTGGGGCTTCTTTCAGCTCACCGTAGGCGGCGAGGTCCCGCAACGTCCTCCTGGCTCCTCTCCTTCAGGCTCCACCGGCCCCCGTTACCGGCATCTTCCTGGTTAAGGATTCAATGTGTCATCACACGAAGCGGCCGGCATGATGATGCATTGCGTCCTTAACCAGGAAGAGCCGGCCCGACACCCGCCCCTGGTGTCGCTGGGTGACGCCGGTAACGGGGGCTGGTGGAGCCTGAAGGAGAGGTGCCAGGAGGACACCGCAGGACCTTGCCGCCTACGGTGAGCTGGAAGAAGCCCCAGGTAAGTGCACTCTTTTCAATTCGGGCACTCCTCGGAGTCCCTTTCAAGACTTTCAAGAGAGGTTAGGACAGGAACAAAAGAGACAGCTTTAAACAGGCATTCATATTCTATCACATATTTCCAAATGTGTGAAACCAATTTTATATTAGAGATAGGAATGTGGGTCTGACTCTTCTTATGATTGTGCTGAGGTAAAATAGCACAGTTTAGGTCTTTAACCACTTCAGGACACCAGGCTTTACTCACCCCCCCCCCCCCCCCCCCCCCCCCCCCCCCCCCCCGACCAGGCCATTTTTCACAAAAATGACCACTGTAGCTTTAAGGTCTTGCTGCAGGGCTCCACAACTCAGCACACAAGTGATCCCCAACCCCCCTTTTCTCCCCAAAAACAGGGCTCTCTGTTGGTGGGGTCTGATCGCTCCCCCAGTGTTTTTTTTTTATTATAAATATTTATGTTATTATTTTCTATTAAATTTCCCTATTTTATTTTTTTTCTCCCTCCCCCCGCCAGCCAGTCAGCCTGATCGGCTGTCATAGGCTTCAGATTATGACAGCCGATCACTGTCATGTCTCCCAGGGGGACAGCCTTGTCACACGGCTGTCCCCAGTACAGCGCTGGCATGGATCACAGCGCTGTACCACTATAAAAAAACGGCAGTTTCTCCATCTAACAGTCTCGTAGCAGCGTTTGCCGCTGGGAGGCTGATGGCGGAGCTCCGTCATTCATGCAGAGATACGCGCGCATCTCTTACAAATCCCCCCCCCAGGACTTGATGCCAATTGGTGTTAGGTGGTCCTGGGGCTGCCACCCTGATTACGCCCATTGGCGTCAGGCGGTCCCCAGGAGGTTAATTGGTTGACTAAATATTACACACAACCCTTCATAAGAAAAATACTGTTCAGCCTGGGTACTTGCCATTTTCTCTTGGTTTGAATGAATGAATTAGCATTATGATGTTATTTTTGATGAATTAATTAGCATTATGATGTATTTATCAACAGAAAAATAACCTTGTCCAGTAGCCTCAAGCTGCTTAGTGACATAACTGCGCTTGATGTAATCACTAGCAATATAGACATTTTGGAATACAATTAGCCTTAAGACTAGATTTTGGCCCATTTAAGGTTCATTAAACCCCAGTCTGCAATTCTAGACACCTTCCTTTCCTTATTCACTTTGAGGCAAAAGACCTCCAATGGCTCTGCATTAGGGATGGTCGATCAGATATTGCGGAACTGAAATATCCGATTTGGCCAATCAGAGAATGCAAAAAATGACCAAAAAAAACCACTACTCGGGAATCGGAAAATGGATATCTGCGGTAATTTACCGCATTACTGCAACTTGGTAATTTTAGTCCAATCACAGAACTTGGAAGCATTGGACCAATCAGAGAATGCAGAGTCAATCCAGAAGTATTTAGCCAATCAGAGAATGCAAAAACTGACAAACGAAAACACTGCTCAGAAATCAGAAAATGGAAAGCGGAAGTCGTAAGTAATCGGCATTGGCGAAAATGAGAATTTTTGCAGAATCGCAAATCAGCATTTCCAGCCATCGCTACTATGCATAACAAGCTTTGTGTAACTTTTTGTCAGTGCCTGGTGTTTGAGCCATCATCCAATGTTTGAGCCATTCCAATCCAAACAACGGCTCTTCCTAGCTAGAAACAGCACTCTAGGCATTTATAAATCCTGTGCCAGATATTCTTTCATTATAAAACAGCCTCACGTGGCCAAATCCACAGCAATTTGGTTGCTAGAATGAAACATTATTCCGCTGCCAGCAGTGGATGCTATCCAGGCCTACAGAGGTTCCACAGTGATGGATGCATTCCAGTTCTGGCACTTTCGGAGAAGTCTAGATTGGTCTAACAACAGGAGGTCTACTGTGTAGATGGCAGCTCACACAATGCTTATGATGGGTGTGAGTACAATAACAAAATCATGTAGTTGCTTTACATATCCTAATACAGTGAAATACCTTCAGACAAGTGTAGGAGAGAAAACAAAACACGGTCCTAAATCCGGAAGTTTCTAAATCTAGTACATTTCTATGAGGCCGGCTTCACACTAGAAACCAGTGTTAGCGGTGCGATGAGATCAGATGATCGTATCGCCCCTGCAATGTTAAAAATAGCCTTTGGAGATTACCGTAGCAATGCGTGGTAATCTCACTTCTGGCTGCAAGACAAGGTATAAGTGAGGCTCTCTAGCGCTCACTTCCTGTGGCCGAATTAAGAATTGCACAGAATTTATTGACAAAATATGCTTCCGCACATGAGCGATGCGAACATAAATGCAAAGCAGTTTAAAATATCTGTAGCGCTGTTAAGTTACATGACTTCCAGGCACCGCACGTCTCTGAAGGAGTTCACTGATAATGCGCTGTTCTGTTGTAGTCACGTCAGATGCGATACTTCCGGCACATCACACTGCGGTCAGTATGTAATACCCCATAGGTTTTCATTGCTTTAGTGTTACCCTTCGGTAAAAAAAAGGGTAACGCAACGAAAACGTCCCAGTATGAAAGGGGCCTCAATCTACCAGCAAACCATCAAATGATTTATTTTCTGTTACTTATACCGGTTATGAGAATGCAAGAGGAAACTGGCTGATAGCTAAGAATATTTTCTAAACAATCCAGAAGTACTTACTGTCATTAATGATTCTGTGGAAGTGATTTACTAATACCATGGTAAGCAGCAATCCTCCGTGATGCAGAGAAAATCCCATTTGCGCTATAAATGTCCACGAGCGTGCCCATGGTGTCACATCATAGCTTATTAACTGTTCCCCGACACTCACTGTGGGTTTCTATGCTCCAGGTGACATCTGTGGTGATTGCCAGCTAATAGCAGCTGGTGGTGCTTTACAACTATGTCGTTTGTAAGAAATAAATGTTAACAAAACATCACTGCACTTCAAATAAATATTATAACTATATCTAAATTTGTCATAACTTTTTTTTATTATTTCATAAAAAGAAAAAAAAACTGTGTTGTTTCCACTTAGATATTGTAACTAACCACATGAACAGTCATTCAGTTTGGTGGCAGGCAATGGTAATGATTATGTGCTCACCTCCCATGCATGTAATCAGTGTTGGACTGGGAGCTGGAAGAGCTGTGAAAATCCACTTGCTGGCCAAGCAGCAGTAATCAGGTGTTGCCAGGGCCAGATTTACAATAAGGCACTGTAGGCACGTGCCTACAAGCGCCTGATGATGGAAAGGTGGCTCACTCCCCTACCCCAGTGCCTCCCTCCTTCCCTATGCAGAGTCCTGATGAGAGTGTAAATGAAAGGTTGCTTACCCTGCTCTCAGCATTCCACTGATGAGATCTCCTTTCAGTCAGGGGCACCTCAAGCTACATAATACTGAGGTTGCTCTAGCTACCTAAATCTTGGGGGCACCTCTAGGTACTTATAATTGAGGGTACTTCTGGCTACCTAATACTAAAGGGCACCTGTAGCTACCTATGACGGGCAAGAGAGAAGTGACAGCTTGGACAGCCAGCACACTTGCGGTGCGGTTCGGCAGGGGTTGGTAAGTTCATGGAGGGTGAAGTATAAGGTGCCAGGAATCTGTGCCTATAGGCTCCTGTGAGGTAAATCCGGGCCTGGGTGTTGCTGCTCACAGTAAAGACTTGCTGCAGGTTTCTATTGGTAGTGATAACACAGGGTTTCTACTGCTTGGCCAGCAAGTGGATTTCCTCAGTTTTTCCACCTCCCAGTCTGACACTGCATGTAATTAAAGCATTGGGAAATTTGGGCGCAGGGCAAAGCTGAAAGATGTCTCACCCTGCTACTACAAAAGTCCCGGCGGTGTTAATCACTATTCCCCATCTAGGCCGCTTTCGACTCTGGGGGTTGCCAACTATTCCTGGTGGCCGAATTATGCTGTTTTTATAGCAATTTGGGCTTCTGCTTTTGACGGTGCCCAAATTTATGTCTGAGCACCGCTATAGCCGTAATTCACATCACGGCCTATGGCAGCGCATGGTGTGCCCAAATTTCCAGTGCCATTTTTGCCTGTCTCACCCCCAACCACCCTCTAACTGCAGATCCCCACATAGCTGGCAATACTGGAGGGGAACCTTGTGAATGGGTAGCACTTTTTTGCCACCGCACTCTTCCCCTCCTCTGTGCCTCCCAGAAAAGAGTTGGACTATTAGTATGGGTGTTAAGGCTTTGTTCCCATTATTCAGTGCAGATGGCCGTGCATTACTATGCAACATACAGCATCTGTGTTGCTCTTCATTCCTGTCTGTTATGGTGCTGATTCCATACACTGCTGCTTAGGCAAATGAGCTTTTTTTGGACAGTTGCTTATTTGACACTAGGGTTGATAAGAACAGCTGAATTCCGAATCCATTGACATTCCATGTTCTGCCGGCAAGTACTGAATCACTTGTTCTGATTTTTGTGTTCTGGAGGCTTTTACTATTGAAGTAAATAGCGCTGATTTCCACAGTTAATATCAAAGCCCCTGTACATGCTATCCCTGGCAGCCATTTTTTTACATCATTATGGGCCAAAAATTCCGGTTTTATAAGTCATTTTTTATGTTCCCAGCCATTTAGTTATTGCTGAGTTTACTGAAAATTCTTGTTTCCAAAGCCAATTTTTGCATGGAAGAAAGGAACGCGATACTCTGAGTAATTTCTGATTCTCGCAATTTTACTCGGAAAGGGAAGAATACCAGGCTTCCCTGCGCTAACTCTGCAGCAGAGGGGGGAGCACCCCCCTCCACTGACTCCCCCCTCCATTATGGGGGGCACCTACCTATCTAACCTATATTGGGAAACCTACCCATCTAACCTATACTGGGGCCTCCTACTTATCTAGCCTATACTGGGGGCACCTACCTATCTAACTTATACTGTGGGCTCCTACTTATCTAACCTATACTGGTGGCACCTACCTATCTAACCTATACTGAGGGGTCCTACCTATCTAACATATAATGTGGGCACCTACTTATCTAACTTATACTGGGCCACCTACCTAACTTATAATGCGGACACCTACCTATCTAACCTATACTGGGGGCAACTTGATATCTATCCTATACTGGGGCTCCTACCTAACTAACCTATACTGGTGGCACCTACCTATCTAACTTATACTGTGGGTACCTACCTATCTAACCTATACTTGGGACGCCTATCTATCTAACCTATACTGGTGGCAACTATACTGGCTACCTATATTGGAGGCACCTACCAAGCTAACCCATACTGGGGACACGTACCTATCTAATCTATACTGGGGGTTCGTACCTATCTAAACTATACTGCGGGCACCTACCTAGCTAACCTATACTGGGGGTGCCTACCTATCTAACATATACTGGTGGCAGCTTTACTGGCTACCTATATTGGAGGCACCTACCTAGCTAAACTATACTGGGGCATCTACCTATCTAACCTATACTGGGGGCAACTATACTGGCTACCTATACTGGAGGCACCTACCTGGCTAACCTATACAGGGACAAATATACTGGATACCTATACTGGGGCACCTATACCTGGCTACCTATACTGGGGAGACCTATAGCTGGCTACCTTTACTGGGTACCTGGCTAACTTGTGGCACCTATACATGGCTCCACAAGGGAAGGGGGTGCAATTTTTACACCCTTGCCCTGGGTGCAATTTAGCCTAAAAAACTGCCCTGGGAGTAGATAGGTAATTTCAGTTTTCTGTAACAACCATTTGTGTAGCAGTTTACTCGTACCCATCTTTTTAACAAACTTAGAGATTTCCTTTAACAGTGTTTTTCATGAAAGCCCTTCCAAATACTGAGTAATAAAAAATGTGCAAATCTCTTGGGTATACAACTAATATCTATATATCCTTAGTAGTACATTATTACAAGACTCATAAGGTTCTATTTTTTATCTACTACAGACGTGTGGTGTGTGAGTGTAACAGCCTAGTACAAGCTTGTCTCAGCCATCTGCTCTCTCTGTAAACATGAAGTGGCAAATGCTGTAAAAATATGATATATGATCTATGAAGGAATATAAGAGTTATTTATCTAAGGTCAAAAGAGGATAAGAGAAAGTAACCGATGCTATTTGTTTCCTGTTTGCAGTTGAAGCGGTTCACTGTTAAAGGGACTAGCGTTGTATTTTACAACAAAGCTTTCCAGAATACTCTCAGAAAACTGGCCTTGGCAATAAGACTAGGACATAATGAAGATGACCCTTTTTTCAAGTAATCTTTGTTTTTAGTCTGCGTAATGCTGAAATTAAGTTGAAAATAAAATTCAGTATAGGAAAAATACTGTATACTGATTTTAATTTTCAGCAATAAAAACGACTATATATTATAAGTATTATAACTGTGCTTTTACAAGACCCATTTTTTACATTTCTTAGAGGATACCCGTCCCGAGGTCAAACGATCTAAAGTATGTACAAAGCAATATTTATGCTGGCTCCACATATTTCTGTAAGTTGTCCGTTCCTTAACTTCTTCTGTGCCGCGATAGTTGAAATCTACGTCTTGCAGGTGGCTGCGCGGCTCTGGCAGGACGTAGATTTCAACCAGTCCACGGCGTGCTACCACTGCTACCGCCGATCACGTCGCTCTCTCCCTGCTGCAGTTCATTTGCCCTGCCATCTATATGACAGCAAAGCTCTGTGAGCCGGTCAGAAGCTGCTTTCATTGGCTCCTGACTGCGTGATCACTGTGACCCAATAAAAGCTGCTCCTGACCGGTGCACAGCAATGATGCTCGGATACCCCCCAATCACAGATTCGACTATTCAGCCGTGATTGAAAAAAATTCTGGAAATTCCGTGATTAATTTCCGGATTTGAAACGGACTCACAAATTCGACCCAGATTTTTTTCGTGAATGAGGCAATCACGGAAATTCACGACCATGATCATGGAAAAGCTTTTTAGCTAATAGCAAGGCCCCATACATGCTACAATCCCCCAAATTGCATGGATTATGAAGGTGATAACTTAAACAAAAAATTCCAAAAAGAACTTTAAGTTTTTGAGAAAATGGATTTTAAAAATAAATCAATACTTTAAATGCGGCTATTAATTGGTAGCAAGGTTTTTTAGTAGAGAGGTTTTTGTAAAAAATGTTTTCCTTGCAGCGATAGCAATGACATCGCAGCAGAGTTGTCCATGGCTGCTGGAGGCGGGAACGCAGACTTTAGTAGTGACGTAGAACATCAGTGGCAGCAGGATGAGGACTAAAGCGGTCTGTGCGGCAGCAAATAACAACCATGGCACCTCACTGGTGGTACCACAGCATGATGCCCAAAAAAATTACATGCATCCATGGCTCCCATCCATGAGTGGATGTCACAGCAAGCATGGGGCTGCCGCTGCTGGGAGTGCTGCTCACAGCGGAGGTCTGGGATAAACTAATGATGGGCTGCTCCTCCGTCATCATGTCCATCAATGCCTGTGAGTATTTCTCCTGAATGACCACACGGCGACCCAAGGTGTTGAAAATGGGCGACACCAGTATCGTCTGACTCGGCACAGGCTGTGCTGCTGATGGACGACTCTCTGCTGCACCCCCTACAGCTTAGCACCCTCTCCCTGGTCGTGGACCAGTCCCAGAAGTGGCGGAGGCAATGGCACTCCCTCTCCTGCCACACCGATGACCCCTGCCAGACATGTTGTATACTATGCACAAAATTTCGAGGTGGAGAAAGAGTGATGCTTTTTACAGTCAATATGTGTGTGGGCCTGGGGACTGATGGAATATAACAGGAGGCTTTTATTGATTTTTCAGAAAAAAGAAAAAAAAATACTGAATACAGTAAGATAGAACACGAAAATCAGTGGACAGCGCCGTGGTCTGCCTACACTATGCACACAGCAATCTAACTGGCTGCACGCTAGTAGCAAAGTACAAGGTCACTGACTAAACTTAGTGAATGAACAACTGTGGCAGTGACTGCAACTAACTGAAGTCGATCGCTGGCTGGCTTAGCTCGCTAACAAGTATACAGTACTAGAGCAGTAGAATCAGTGTGAAGTTGAACCTGCCTGCCTGCACTAAGCACAGCAATCAGTACACTCTCTCACTGACAACTACACTGACTACAACTAACTTAAAGTGAACCTCCGGACTAAAAATCGACTCAGCAGCACTGAAAAGGCCTGGTGTTTCTTTAACAGTTTCACAGCATCAGAACTTTGTTTCTTTTATACAAGCCTCATTTTTAGCTGCACAGAAAAAAAAAACTGCCTGGGCTTTTTTCACCTGATGCTGTGCAAAGCATGATGGGATTTCTGATGTTGTTGTTCTCGTTCTGCTGTTTTGGTGCAATTTTTTTTTTTTACATTTTTAATTTGACATTTGAAGCCTAGCGTGTGCAGCTGGGAGGGGTAATCAGGACACAGGACAGTTGGAACTGTGTCTCCTGCTCCTTGTCACCTCCTTTCAACCAAAAATATGGCTGCCCCCATGACAAAGATGGCAGCCCCCATGAATCACAAACATTTGCCTGTTCTTTTAAAACAGGGTGGGTAAGAGATTATATTACCTATCTATTCTAATTAACATAACTAATGTAACTTGATGACAGTATGTTTGTTTAGGCTGAAGTTCCCCTTTAAGTAATCACTCACTGGCTAGCAAGCTGAATACAAGTATCAAATACAGTATAAGGGCAATGTAAGGACTGAAAACCCTCTTGCAGATGTACAATATGATCTGGAGATGATCCTTACAGTGCCACACAGTCTAGCAAGGACGTAGCTCTAGAAATGGCCCCCACTTTATATAGAGGAGGGGAGGGCAGAGCCTCCCCTCCTATGATTGGTTGCTAGGGCCTGCCTGGGGGCCTCCGATTGGCACAGGAATGTCAGTTTTTCCCCTTTCCGTCCAATCACGACCTAATAACGGTTTTCCACTGCAATCACGTCCGTAACCGAATTCCAAATATTTGCAATCACGGAATTTCCGTGGCCGATTTCTGTGATCCAGAATTGATCACGGATTTGGATTCGGAAGTCGAATAGGGAAAAAGTGCTCATGAATCACGGTTATTCTGTGATCATGGAAATTATCCGAGCACCACTGGTGCACAGAGCTCTGTGTAATAAATCTTTGTTGGTTGCTATTGGCAACAACACTACACCTTCGTACGGCACCATATCACAGGAAGTGTGATAACTTGACACTCATCACAGCAAACAGCATAGGAGATAGAATTTCTTAAGGGGGCCATACACTAGGCAACCAACCAACCAACCAATCGACCATCCATTTCAATTATTATAATCGAATTGGATGAAAATTGCTGCTGCCAAGTGCATGCCCGACCAACAAAGCGACCAATTTCGGGACAGAAATTGGCCGCACGGTTGATCGTGCATGCTGGAAAATTTCGGGCTGAGGTTGGTTGGTCGGGTGCGCGGCGGTAGGGTGGCCGAATTGCGAACGATCGACAAGACGACGACACCCCCGCCGCTGCCGCCGCAATGTATAAATGTATGTAGTGCATTTATGCATTACCTGTCCGTGTCAGCCTCCACGCGGTATCCGTCCATCTCACTGGCGGCGCTCTGACGTCACGAAGGTGCATAGCAGCTGACGTCAGACGCTATGCGCCGCTAGCGTGTATGCGGCTTACCCAGCGAGATGGACATATGGACCCGGCGAGCTGCTGCAGGACAGGTAATGTATAAATGCACTACATAATTTACATACATTTTATACATTTTGGACGCAGCGGCGGGGTGGACAGCGGCGGCTCAGCTGATTCCCAGATGATTTTATGTTGAAATCGAAAGGGAATCGACCTGTAGTGTATGGGCAGATTTGATTAGAGACAAATGTATCTCTAATCAGATTCGATTAGAGATAAATTTGTCTCTTGGGCGAATCTGCCCATATTCGTTCTAGTGTATGGGCACCTTTAGACGTCGTCAAAGGTTCAAGAGTTTATTTGTAAAACAAATATACAGATGTGTTCATCAGCAATCTTATATCTTCGTTACATGTTACCTCCCTCGGCAAAGCAAACGGTCTGTAGAATCTTATATGTTCCATGCAGACTCGGTCTATCCCTAGTGACGAGAGACCAGGCTTTCTCTTTGTTACATCTATGCTAGTTGCACTTAGGCATATATACAGCATACAGTTACGGAAAGTTACAAGAAAGAAGTCAGTAGAAGTAGAGAGAAGTGCCCTCGGGAGCCCATGTTGGCTATTCTTATACTAACCTCTAAAGAGTTAAATGTGACATCATCCCGCAAGGATGGCCCAGTCCCCATTGCATGCAATTGGCTGATAATAGCATGTGATGGATGAACCTATCTGCGCCTGCTCCGATGGGACAAGCCAAATATGGCGTTTCCTCTACTTATACCCAGAATCTAGGAAAAATGTTCCTGGCTATTGTTTACCTTTAGCAAATACGAAAACACTCAATGTTTACAGAAAAGATGTCTGGCTGTCTGTACATCGTGGATAAGATAAGCATTCTGGCCTTGTGTGATCAGAAGCACAGTGCTTCTAGAAATGCTCCTTAAAGGGAGACTTCTCTGCAAATCAAGTCTTTTAACTAACCTCAGTTAAAGTAACTGAGGCCTAACAATTAAGCATATAATACTTAAATTCTAACACTCTGCCATCATAGCGATGGCAGAGAGAGGGGCCTGCGGCGATGGGAGAATGGCATGACCGGCGAGAATGGCGGGTGTGTGCAGCGATTTGTCGGTAACAGCCGTTTTGTGGTACCAGCAGTTTCTGGAGACTGCTGGTACGCAAGGGGTTGGCATGTCCTTTGAGGCACCATAACCACATATTGTAGAATTCAGTAAATTATTCAGAGTAGCTGCTTTTATGGTAATTTTCCTGGTTTCATCATCAGAAACATTTCCTTATTGCTGTATATTGTATGTAACAGTAAGCAGTGATGCTTAGCCTAGGCTGATAAGATATGCAGACTTTTCACCCCCAGAGCATTCTGGAAGAAATTATCAAAAACAAACATTCCGCAGAGATCACCTGCCAGTACTAAAGATGTAGCCACCTGTGATAAATTTCAGAATGTAAATCAGGATAAGATAAGATATGCAGACTTTTCACCCCCAGAGCATTCTGGAAGAAATTATCAAAAACAAACATTCCGCAGAGATCACCTGCCAGTACTAAAGATGTAGCCACCTGTGATAAATTTCAGAATGTAAATCAGGGTAAAGAAAGATTTTAAAATGGGCAAATGCTGACTAAATAATTTATAAAGTAATATTGTAAAAAAACAACAACAACCCAATGTTAATTACTTTATTTTCACTACAGTTCCTCTATAAAAAGTTAAAACAAATACTTTTTGAATACTGTCATTTAGTTTGTCTGTGCATGATAGTGTGTTGGCTAAAAGAAAAGTTTTGCAAGTTTAAGGGCCAGTGCACACCAAAAACCGTTAGTGGATCCGCAAATGCTAGCGGTTTTTGGAGAGGTTTTTCTGGGCGATTTTAGGCAGCTTAGAGAGATTTTCTAAACATGCCGAGCGTTTTTGTGTAGCGTTTTTTATATTTTGTTACAGTACAGCTGTAACTGAACAGCTACTGTAACAAAAACGCCTGGAAAACCGCTCTGATCTAGCGTTTTTCAGGGCGGTTTTCCACTTTCCTATACTTAACATTGAGGCAGAAATGCCTTAGAAATCTCAAAAATGCTGCAGGACCTAAGTTTGCACCAGCCCATTGAAATAAATTAGCCAAGTGGTTTTCTACCCCAAAGCATTTTAAAAAAAACGCTCAGAACACGCAGAACCGCTCTTGGCGTGCACCAGCCCTCAATGTTAATGTTTACACAAGCATTCAATGGCAAGACTCAGGTTTAAAAACTGTCACATAAAAACACAAACTCACACCCCAAAAAGGTTTCTCCAACTCCAACACCAAATTGCAATGTTGTTATTTTCTACACAGTATATTACAGTACACCACAAAGCTCCAAATAATGGCTGATAGGTACGTGTATTGCTGTAATTTACACTTCCCTCTGCTGTGCCCATCAGGCGACTCACAGCTTTGAAGATGAAGATGCTGCTTTTCTGAGCTTCAGGGTTCAAAGCACCTGAGCTAGATGCTGATAGTTGGCAGATTCCTTCTCTGTTCCTGAGCAGCGCAGCACTGATACAGACCTTTCAAATACACAGATCCCTTGATGGCTGAAGCTGTTTGGCTTGGCAATGATCTTTTCTCCTAATATGGACAATTACTGTCACAGTTATTAGTCATTCTGGAAGGAGATAGAAAAGCATAAATCTTTTCACACGCATCTCAAAAGGAATGTTTAATGGATCACAAACAGGAGAAATCAGTTATTTGAGATTTAAAGCAAACCTGAAGCGAAAATAAACTTATGAGATAATGAATTGTATGTGTAGTACAGATAAGAAATAGAACATTAGTAGCAAAGAAAATAGTCTTATATTGTTAGTTAGTACAGGAAGAGTTAAACAAAAACTTTAGTTGTTATCTACGCAAAAGAGCTTTTCTGAGCTCTTCAACCCAAGTTGGTCGAATACGGTCTTGTTTTCTGAAGCACTTACATATCAAAGAAACAGTGGAAGACAGCAAGACAGCTTGAGATAAGGTTTTACTGCAAGAAAGTTTAAAGGGTCATTACCTCTGCATTGTTTTATAGCTTAAAAGAGTGTGATTTTAAAACTGAAACTGACAGTGTGATGCAATGTTATTTAAAAAAAGCAATATAACTGAAAATAAAAATGAGACTCTTTTCTTTGCTACTAATGTTCTGTTCGATTCTGTACTACACATACAATTAATTATATCATAAGTTGTTTGGTTTTTTTTTTATTGCTTCTGGTTTGCTTTAAAACCAACTTTTCGAACCATTCCAGTCAGATAATTTTAATCCAGACCATCAAAATTAATCAATTACTGACAATTTCAGCAACAGTTTTTTTTTCCTTTCCTCTCTCCTTAGAAAAAGAACAGGTTTCCAAGCGGTATGTCTGTGAGACACGGAGGGACACTGCGGATGCATCCTACAGTGGACAGAGGACATGCAGTAGGCATTGGCTGAAGAGAGTTGACTACCCACATTGTGCACAGGAAAAGTTGCTGTACTTTACTTCCCCAGCACGCTGTAATGCACATATACTGTTCACCAGCATAATATAGGCGTCACTACAATAATTTGTTTAACTTACACAGGGGAGGAAAAACACACTTTGCTCTACTGTGCTCTGCCTGTCTGTGTTCTCTTTGCACTAATCCAAATATAAGCAGCAATTTTAATTGAAAGGTAAACTTACTCCATACTGTATACTCGAGCATAAACCCAACATTTTTTGATCCTAAAATTCCTTAAAGGGCAAAATTTCAGTTTATACTCTGCTAAAAACCTGCCTGGTGTCAAGTGGCCACCTGCCCTCTCCCTTAGCATATTCCAGGTGTCTAGTGGATGCCCTCACTCTCCGTTAGCTTGTCCCCTGGTGTTTAGTGGCCACCCACCCTCTCCCTTAGCATGTTCCCTGGTGTCAAGTGGCCACCCGCCCTCTCCCTTAGCATGTTCCTTGGTGTCACGTGGCCACCCGCCCTCTCCCTTAGCATGTTCCCTGGTGTCCATTGGATGCCCTCACTCTCCATTAGCTTGTCCCCTTGTGTTTAGTGTCTGTCCACCCTTTCTCATAGCACGTTCCCCTGTCTAGTGGCCACCCTCTCTCTCTCTTAGTGTGTTCCTAGTGGCCACCCACCCTCTCTCCCTATGCCCCCTTGCAGACAGTGGAAAAGCATACCTGTTCTGGGGCAGACACACTTCCCGATGTGAAGGATGACAAAAAGACCCAGTGCAGTGTGTCTGGCCCTAGATCAGGAAAGATGATGTTCACCCTTCAGTCACTAGGGAACACACTATGGTAGAGGCAGGGTTACCACTACACACCAGGGAACATGCTATGGAGAAGGGCAGGTGGCCACTAGACCACCAGGGAACTAGCTGTGGGAGAGGTAGTGGAAACACTAGAATCACTAGTACATTATAAGGGGGAGGGAGCGAGGATGACTAGACACCAGATACACTGTATGGGGGACAGAGGTGGGACCTTTAGACATCAGGTAGGCTGTATCGGGGAGGGAGTGGGAGCACTTGACACCAGGAATGCTGAACTGAGAACAATGGGTGGACCACTAAACACCAGGGATGCTGAAAGGGGGAGGTAGGATGCCCACTAGACACCAGGGAAAGCTATAAGGGGGGGAGGGGCACTAGACCACCAGAGAAGCTGCCTCTGAATGGTTGCAGGACCATGGGCTCAGGAAGTGCTCAGGAAGCTTTCTGGTTGCAGATGAGCTGGGTGAGCCTGCTCCTGCTACTGTAACCACCCGTCCATGGGGGGGGCAAACACAAAATTGGGCCTCTTAGCCCCTGGGCCCCCCCTGCAATGGCGAGGGTTGCAGGGGCTATTGTTGCACCAGTGATTACAGCTATGTGGCGGTAACCTAAAAGTGCATTGTAAATAATATACTGTACACTACAGAGAAGCACACACACATGTCGTAAAAAAAATCACCTAATCTCAGTTTTCATTCTGGCTGAATTTATGAATATCCCCATTGTGCGCATTGAGAGGAAACTGCAATTTATTGAGAAAAATAACACAGACTCTGAGCCTTCCTATCTTCTTTTGTTGGCCTTTAGCTGATTTTAACAGCGAGGCACATTATTCATCCGCATTGATAACGTACAGTTCAAATGCGTTTTATATTCTCTTAAAATGTAATTTCTTATTAGCAGAGAAGGTTCTCAAGAATAATCTTGTAATAACATTTTTTAATGTATTGTATCGGAAAATATAAATATTTCAGCACTTACAATGCAGAGACAAGTACCTGGAGGTTGTACAAAAGCTGCATTTCATTTGCGTGTAGAAAGAGGACAGAAGCATGCAATGGAATCGCTAATTCTAATTATTGCTCTAAGTAGGAGTTTTTGGCAGGAGGTCAGGAAATAATGGGAGAATGTGTGAATCTGCAGAACACAGCAGCAACTAGCTTAATCATTTGAATAAAGCCATTTTTCCCCAGACTCTCTGGGTGATGTTCAATGTTCTGGAGAGATCTAACACAATCAGTCTGTTCTCTGCTGTAGATCTGCTTCCTGCTGACTCAGACCACCAAGCTTCTACTGCCATTTTTTAAAGCGATTCATTCATATTAAGGCAGGCTAGGCAGCATCTGTTTCAGGTGAAGACGAACCACATTCATGGAATATGGCTAGATTGGAAAATTAAATGGACTCAGTAACAGCAAGCTGGGAACGGTCACCAAAGTCCCTAACATTTCACATTTAAGCATTGTTAATTTCAGTAATAGTAACTAACAAGTGATCCACACAATAACTAAAAACATAAAGACATCATGAAAAAAACAACATAAAAGATCATGGGCTGATTTACAAAGCCTTTCTGTTAAATTATCTCACCTTATTTATTTATTTTTTTTAAAATTCTTTATTTAAAGTTTTACACATAACATATAGAAAGTATGATATTGATACAAGGGAACTGTAAGTAGTACACCTGGTTACATTGATGACAGATTTTCCTATACAGTAGGTCAACCAACAGCGTTGACTTCTAAAGTCCATAACCAAGTGAGTAGAATAAACAAATATATCCCTTTATAACCATTAATTGAAAAGATAACAAGTATTTTGACATATTGAAAACTTTTCTTAAGCTAAGAGAGTTGCACATGTCTGCCACTCATGTGCGCTTAACTATATAATCGGAGTTAGCTTATAAGAATTTTTTATCTGCATCAAGAGGGACCTGAGGCCCTAAGGGGTCATACACTCAAGTGATCCCCTTGACGTAGATCTATTGTCTCTGACATAGTAACTGATTTTCAATTCGTAGAATCAATAAAATATTACGTGTACGTGTGTATTACCTATGTAGTATAGATATGAATGCACGCCCGGTGCACTCAACGTATACTGCTAATGTCATTATTTGACCCACTGATTAATATATGCATTCAGATGCGTAATTGGGTCTATAATATCTAAACTAGTGTTGGCAATAACAAAACCAAAACCGAAGAAGTGGGAAAATAAGTGGTAATGATGAAGAGAGAGAAAAAGGTATAGGATAGAATATAAAGAAGCGAGTTTCAAATTCGTCCCATCGCAGCCCATGCAGTGATCACACACACCGAAGTTATTATTATTGTTTAATGATAAAAAGGGGAAGTATAAATTCCTTTAATATTGTATATTCTGATAGTTTCAGAGTATTTCTCCATAATCCTGTGTAATCCGCCATACATCCCATGGCCTCCAGATCTCATTGAACTTGCCTAGTGTATCATTTAGACGAGCCGTGAGCTCTTCTAATCTCTTAACCTCCAAAATTTCGTTAATCAAAGCATCCTTAGTTGGTGGTTTTATTGAACGCCAATGTTTGGCTATCAAACGTTTGGCCGTGTTTAAAATGATACTCGAGAGCTTACTGGCTTTACGTGTTTGTCCTGGGTATGGATATCCCAATAGCATATTTAAAGGATTACATTCTAATTGTGTTTCCAAGATTTCGCTCAGAATATTTTTAACCTTGTTCCAGAAGGGGATTATACGAGTACACTCCCAGAATATATGATATATGCTGCCCTGCGTTTTCTGACATCGCCAGCAAGAGCTAGGGATGGTTGGGTTCCATTTATTGATAATCTCTGGAGTTCTATACCATAAGAAAAGGACCTTATAGTAAGTCTCCTTATGTGTCGTACATATGGGGAGTAGAGAAGAAGCATTCCAAAGTCTCTTCCACATAGGGGGTGTAATATCAATAGATAGGTATTGTGACCATTTCATCATATATCTATGTGTGAATATATCAGTTAGTGGGGTGGATAATATTCGATATATCGTTGAGATGAGATGAGGTTGGGTATGGCCCCTTGCGCATAGCGTCTCAAAAGATGTGGGTGTCTCGAAAGACCATGATCCACTTAGTGAGTGTATAAAATGTCTAATTTGGTGATAATTATAAAGCATCAATGACGATAGTTTGAATTTTACCTTCGCTTGTTTTGGAGTGTACATGGTTTTAGTTAGAGGATCTATTAAGTGTCTTAGTTGGAAAACTCCGTTTTAACCAATGTTTTGCAAAGTAGGGCATGGAGCTATTAGGTAGGTCAGGATGAAACAATATATTGGTTAGCGTGGATGTTTGAGATATTAAGCCAAATTTTTTACTACTATATGACCAGATATGTTTGGTAAATTGTATGGTCTTCAGTAGGGGTGTGTGTACTAGGTTGGCGTTCCATAAGAGGGAGCATGGATGTATTGGTGCTAGCCAAATTTTTTCGATCTCCATCCATTTAGTGTATGCATAATAATGAGTCCATGGCACCACCTGCCTTAGATGGGCAGCCAGGTAATATTTAATAATATCAGGTAGCCCAAGACCTCCATGTTCCTCCCGAGTGATCATAACAGAGTTGGGTATTCTATGGAATTTCGAGGCCCAGATGTATTGTAATATATCTCTCTGTAGGGAGCGTAACGAGCTCATTGGGATCCTAACTGGTAGGGTCTCAAATAGGTACAACAGTTTAGGGAGAATAGTCATTGATACACTGTAGATTCTCCCGAAGAAGGATAATTTGAGAGGAGACCATTTAGTAAGCAATTGTCTAATTTCTACAAAAAGGGAGGGGAAATTGTTGATGTATAGTGAATCGTAGTCCAAGGTTAGTTTAACCCCCAAGTATTTCAGCGAAGTGGAGCACCATTTATAGGTAAACCTGTTTTGTAATAGGATGAGCTTGTCTGGAAGGATATTAATGGGAAGGGCTTCTGTTTTAGTGGTGTTCACTTTGTATCCAGACAGGTCCCCAAATTGACGTAGGAGCTTATGCAGATTCGGGAGTGTGATATGCAAGTTTGTAAGAGTAAGGAGAATGTCATCTGCAAATAGTGACAGTTTGTACTGCTTATGACCTATTTGTATACCCGAGATATCCGGTGAATTTCGTATAGCGGACGCCAGAGGTTCTATGCAGAGAACGAAAAGTAATGGTGAAAGGGGGCATCCCTGCCGTGTGCCATTCTTAATGGGAAATCTAACAAAGGAAGCATGTGGTAAGCGTACTTGAGCTGAGGGAGCCGAGTATAGAAAACGTAGTGCCTGTAGGAATGGGCCTTGGAAGCCTAGATATTGTAAAAGACTAAACATATATGGCCAGCTAAGCCTATCAAAGGCCTTTTCTGCGTCTAGGCTAAGTAACAAAGCCGGTGTTTTCGTATGTCTAAGAGAGTCTATCAAGGAAATTGTACGTCTGGTGTTGTCTCCCGCTTGCCTATAGTTAATAAATCCGACTTGATCCTTATCGATCAGGTCAGGTAATAAACCCGCCAGTCTAGTCGCTAGAATTTTAGTGAAAATTTTATAGTCAGAATTTAGAAGGGCTATCGGTCTGTAGTTGCCACAATCGGTGTCATCTTTGCCTGGTTTAAGGATTACTGATATATATGAGTGACCTAGGTTGTGAGGGCATTCTTTCCCTTCAAGAATGGCATTAAACAGTTGAGTTAAATAGGGACTTAAAATATCTTGATAAGTCTTATAATATATATAAGACAGACCGTCTGGGCCTGGGGCTTTATGCAAGGGTAGTGATTTAAGAACTAGCTCAATTTCCTCTCGATCTACGGGGGCATTCAGAGATATAATACCCTCAGGTTGTAATTTTGGTAGATCCGAATTAGATAGGGATTGCAGGAATAACTCTTCATTGAACTCGGGGTGCTTCCCCTTCTCCAAGCAGGAGTAGAGTTTTGTGTAGTATCCGGCAAACGCGTCTGCAATTCGTTGTGGATCTAGATGTTGTGTCCCTAATGAATCAATGATTTTATCTGGTGAGTGTTTCTGGTTGGGACCCCTGAGCATCCTTGCCATCAAAGTATGTGGTTTATTCACTTGAGCATAGAACCTCTGTCGGGACCATATTAGGGATTTAGCAGTGCGGGTCATATATAGGTCTTTCAAATGGTTTCTTAAGGATACTAACTTTTTCAATGTTGTACGAGAGGGAGTTTGAGCATAGATTTTTTCAGCCTCTTTTATTTTCTCCGAAACTTCCCGGATCTGCATAAGCTTATCCTTTTTTCTTTTTGCCCCTAAAGCCATACATTGTCCTCTGAAATAGGCCTTATGGGCTTCCCATAGGGTCGATATCTTATCTACCGAGCCTGTATTAATTGAAAAGTATTCCTGTAAAGATGATTGTAGGAGGGATTTAGTTTCCTCATTTTGCAGGAGATATTCATTAAGTCTCCAATGATATGGTCTGGGGCTTAATGTTTCTAATTTAATTTCCAGAGTTATGGGGGCATGATCTGACCATGATATGTCCAGTATATCGGCTGAGAGCATAAGTCATAAAATTGGAATTGTTACCAGGAAGTAGTCTAACCTTGTATGGGTTTTATGTACCGGGGAGTAAAAGCTATAGCGTCTTTGTGTAGGATCTGAGATTCTAACAGTATCAAAGAGGTGGTGAGATCGTATCCATTGTCGAAAATCTTTAGATAATTTAATTGTGGGTGTAGGGGGGTCGGGCTTAACTAAAGAATCTCGATCTAGATAAGGGGAATGTAGTAAATTTAGATCACCTCCTATAATCATGGCTGGGCATTCCATGTTCTCAATAAAAGTCATCACCTTAGAGAGAAATTGAATTTGTTTTACGTTCGGAACATAAAGATTGGCCAGTACAAACTGGGTCTCACCCAACAGACATTTAAGTATGATAAAGCGCCCTTTCGGGTGCAGTTTGTGATCTATGACTTTAATTCCTGAACCGTTAGCCAATAGAATAGCGACCTCTGCCTTACCCGAAACATCACTGGCAGTATATGTATTCTGGTAGTGTTTAAGAGCAAACTTTAAGGAGCCTCCCCTCTTAAAATGTGTCTCCTGGATCAATATAATTTCAGCCTTTGAGTCTATAAATTGTTTTAGAGCTAGGTTACGCTTTTTAATGGAATTTAACCCCTTTACATTGTAAGAAAGGAGCTTCACTGTGTATGTCTGTGGGGTAGAACCCAATCTGCGTCATATGTCAATCTTAATTTGTATTTAGAGAACTGCTGGGCTGCGACAGGTCGAATAAAAACATAATTGTGTTTGAAATAATGAGGGTCAGTACATTTGCAACAAGCAAATTTAGCAATAGAGAGAAAGTAACAACATAGCATGTCAAGAACAACAGAAATCAACATCATCATATCAGTTAATGCTAGTAAATAAAAAAGAGAAAAGGATATCATTATTGAACAACTGTGTAGAAGCTTTGCCTGTAATCAAAATTACAGGACAAGGATAAGAGCAAGAATACTACTCTGAGTTCAGGGCACTACAGAGTATGGTGGTGGCCTGTCCACTACACCTGTAGGGGGTTAAGTGACTGGTGTCGAGGAGAGGGAGGCTCTCCCATGGCCTCCGTACAGAAGCCTGTTAAAGGATTCCAAGCTGGTCGATAGTCTTTTCATGTTTCCATAGTAGATATGTTGGCTGATCGCCGGTTACTAACACGCGATACTTTAGAAGGGTGTTCAGTCCACTCTTTTTGGGGTGACCGAGCATGTTTCACCGGAATATTCGGACGCATCTCCGTTACCGTCTGTGGGATGCCCAGTTTCTGTAAGAAGGAGTCAGCTTCATTTATGTTGTTAATTGAGAGTATCCGGCCATCTTTTCTCACTAGTAGTTTGAATGGATAGCCCCAACTGTATGGGATGTTATGTTTGCGAAGAAGCGCAGTTACTGGTTGCATAGCCCTCCTTTTAAGCAGAGTAGAGACTGAAATATCATTGAAGATTTGTACACGAAGACCATTATGCTCTATCGATTCATGTTTCCGTGCGGCGCGCATTAGGATCTCTTTACTTTCGTAAAAGTGGAATTTCGCCACAATGTCTCTAGGTCTTTTACCTGGTTCAGGTGGCGGGCCCAGTGATCTGTGAGCTCTATCAAGTCTCCAATCTCCATCGGTTACTTCCGGAGCCAGTTTACGAAAGAGTGATATCAGAAAGGGTTTTATCTCTGGATCTTTAAGCGATTCTGAGACTCCTTTAAACCGTAAATTTTGGCGTCTGTCCCTATTCTCCTGGTCTTCTTGTTGCAGCTTCAGAATGGTCATATCATCCTTTAAAGTAGCATTATCTTCCTCTAGTGTATTAACATATTCCGTGAGTTGATCCATTTTTTTCTCCATATCATTGGTACGGGATCCGATTGAGGATATTTCACCTCTCAGTTCATTTGATAGTTTGGATAACTCATTAGTATGTGACAGCGTGATTTTCTCGAACAGTGCTGCCAATCTTTCATCGAGTACTTCCACTGTAAGAAACTGTGGGGCCAGTTGGTCTGGTTGTGGAGTCTGCGCCATTTTTCAATATCTCAGTAATAGCAAGTTCACAAATCTGTCATGTGAAGTGAGAAGCAGCAAGGCCCTCTTTGGTGTTTAGCCCACGGATCTTTGTCTAGTCAATTGGTGGCTAGTATAAGGGTAGAGGCAGCCTAGGAGTGTATATAGCTGTTGGTAGTGAGGGTAGAAGGGGATGGTGCTTGCTGGCAAAAGGGGTCTCAGATAGTTCTAAAGAATGAGACAGGAGGATTGAGATACCTGTTGGGTCCTCTGGTGTTATGCGCTGGGCTTCAGGATCAGTCTCTTGTAGTCAGAGCTGCTTTGTGGAGCCGGATGCGTAATTGCGGCCTAGTCGCGCCGCCGAAGCCGGGGCCTCGCGTAGTTTTGCCGGCCGCAGATGGAGCGCGTCTGGCGTGGAAGTCCGCGGGTAGTCGGGGAATCAGCTCTGGTCGCTTGAGTCTGGTGCTGGGAGGTCAGGAGTCCTTGCCAGTGTGCCCCCTTCTATTTTAAATCTATATTGCAGCTAATATGGGGCAGATTTCCGAGTCCAGGAGGAGAGCTGGGAACTAAGCTGCCATCTCCGTCGGCGCCAGGCCACGCCCCCCTCACCTTATTTATTAACTCACAATTTATCTCTCCTTAAATGACTTAACTCCTGGTTTACCTCTCCTTATCTAACTTAACTCATGGTTTAGCTTTCCTTATCTAACTTAACTCATAGTTTAGCTCTCCTTATTTGACATAACTCATGGTTTAGCTCTCCTTATTTGACATAAGCGATGCGTAATATGATGGCGCTTTATAAATACAATACATTTATAAATACAATAAATAAATAAATAAATAAATAACTCATGGTTTAGCTCTCCTTATTTGACATAACTCATGGTTTAGCTCTCCTTATTTGACATAACTCATGGTTTAGCTCTCCTTATCTATTTATCTCATGAATTATCTCTCCTTATTTGTTTATCTCATGCATTAGCGTTCCTTACAGTAAAGGTGAAAAATAAGTAACCTTTGTGAATCAACCCCCAAGTGACATATTTGGAACCCACTGGTCAGTGTGGTCCATAATGCCAGCTGACCTTGTTACTGTTTTTTTTTTTTTTCTGACACCTTGTTTCAATAAAGAAAGCTGTTTTTAGTAATTGTCCAGACTCCTTTTCCTATGACTGGGTGTTTAGGCTTAAAGGTAGTCTGTCATTATTATTATTTATTTATAGCACCAACATTTTCCGTAGTGCTATAAATAGTACAAAACAAATGGCCGGGAGCAGAGATACAGGAGAAGTTCAAAACACTGTAGTCAAGATATCTAGCAATACAAGTACAAATACAGTACATACATAGTTGATGTGGGGTTTAAGATATCACCACTGCTGGTACGTGGTCATAGGATAAAGTACAGCAAAAAAGAAGAATCAGTGGGGGGAGGTAACTTCCCTTGTGAGCATTCAACCTTGAGGGCAGTGGGGTTGGGACATTAGAGGAAGAGACAGAGGGGTTAGAATTTGGTTTTTGGGACCCCAGGCGGCACAAAATTTTAACCCTCCAACCCCACCCGAAGGGAGCAGCGTGAGTAGTGGAGAGGTTAAACAGTGTGTACTTTCAGTTATTTTAATAGGATGCATTTTTTTACTGTAATGTGTGTGGTGTAGTTGTATACGTATGCTTTATGTTGTGCCTTTTCGGTTATATATTTTGTTCTGCGCGAATAAAGATTTTCTTTAGCTAGAGTTGTAGGAATGACTTCTCATTTGTCACTCATTACACTTGAGTTGTGACTTTGCTTCTGGGTTTACACACACCATTAACAATGTAGCAGCATAAGTGCTGAGCTCATACAATGTAAAGTTTTTGTTTGATTAGTGTGTGGGACACTATTGCAAATACATACGTGTAGAATATGCATTATTCATCAATGAAATACCAAACACCACGATAATAAAAAGATAAATACCCACCGGAGCTCCTTTGTCAAGACCAGAGTTAGACAAATTGAAGCAGAAATAAAGCAGATGCCTAAAGCATCCAATGAGGTTTCATGTGATTAATGAAACAAATTGAATGAATGAAGGCTCAGGGCAACCGGACCAATGTTGCTTGCGAGGTTTCGGCTTAAAAAATAAAATTTTTGATTTGGGAAAATATGTGTGAAAATACATTGTATTTTCTCAATATTGTCAAAGGAAATTCACTTTTCTTTCAGATGCGAAAATTCACGTAAAATATGAACACTTTATTTTTACCACGAAAATTTGTGAAAAACGCAAACATAGTTTATTTTAGTGCTAAAATTCGCAAACAATGCGAAAAATCACACAAATTAACTTAATACAAAATGATTTTTAATGGCATTTTCACTCAAAAATGGAATTTACATTATTTTTGCGAAAATTAATGCTAAAGAATATTGGCATTTTCACTCATCACTAGTGATAGCCCGAACAGTTCACATGCAAACCTATTCGCGCAAATATCATGGGTTTGTGTTCGCGATTGAATGCGAACTTTATGTAAGTTCGACCCCCCCTTATAAAAGGCAGCAGTGTCGGCCATGTTCTCACTCAGTCTGCTCAGATATTAGGGAGAGAAGGGAGAGACATTGGAGACGAGATAGGGGAAGCTTGGTTAGGCTGTTGTTAGACTTGTTAGCTTGCTCCTTGCTGATATTTGTTGCTAAAAAGCACCCCAAAACAGCTCTTTTCAGAGCTTATGTTCTTGTGATGTTTTTTTTTTTTGTGTGGCCCACTGACACTTGCATATACAGCCCTGTCTGTCACATTTCTGCCCTTAAAACGCTGCTGTGCGTCAAATCCTGATTTTTCCCCACGACTTTTGGCATTTATCCCACTCCGCCATGCCCCCTCCAGATGTTAGACCCCTTGAAACATCTTTTCCATCACTTTTCTGGCCAGAATTAATGTTTGAAATTTTGAAAGTTCGCCTGCCCAATGAAGTCTATTGTAGTTTGAAAAGTTTGCATGATTGCGAACTTTTGAGGAAGTTCACGTTCGAGGTTCGCGCACCTAATTTCGGAGGTTCGAGCCATCTCTACTCATCACTGCACTGGGCCACTTTTGCCCCAGTTTTCTGTATGCCTGTCCTGAAAAATCAGCATGTTCATACTAAAACTATTGCCTTGCACAAGAAAGAAAATTCCTTCCTGTTCTTTAATCACTAGTAAGCCATCCAAACTTCTATATTGTTGTATAAAAAACACAGAGGAGAATGGGAGAGCCTAGATAAAATAAGGTGTTTCAAGTAGCCAGTAACCATTCTCCTCTGTAATCTAATAACTAAAGGGGTGGACAGTCGGAGGTCATACAGGTCATTCTGCTTCTTATTGGCGTGAGCATAAAGTAGATCTAAGCCTACCTGCTGGACTCCCTTTCCTGATCTTTAGATGCCCCCAGAGGAAAATACTCATTTGTTTTGAGTTGAAAAATGACCATCGGATTACAATCCTGGGTTCCCTAAAACTTGCTTTAAAATCAGGCATGTCTCTCTTTCTTCATTAAAGTGTATGTGTAGGGCAAAAAAAAGTGGTGAAGACAGATTCTCACCTTAGAAGAGGGAAGCCTCTGAAAATCCAGAAGCTGTCCACATCTTCATCAAGCTCGCCTTTCCAGTGCTATGGCCCTCTGAACATCTTTCGCAAGAGCTTTTTGAACAGGTTCAAGTAGCCGTGTAGGAGCCTGGCCACACTGCGCAGGTACAAGATGCATTACTACTCATTCATGGGCGGCTTCAAACTTTCAGAGGGTCCCAGCAGTGTTGGCATGTAGGAGGAGGATGTTTGAAACCTCAGAGAATCCAGAAGCTCCCCCCCTTAAAATCACAGGTTTGCTTTATATACTCTTCTCTTTGTTTTATTTAATGCTTAATTCCTTTGTGAGTAAGTAAAAGGTATGTCAATAGAATAAATAGAGTGGTGTCATTCAGGGTATTGCTAGGGTAGGGTGGATGATGATAGGGTGGATGAGAGTGTGCGTGTGGTGTGGATGGAATGTGTTGGAGTGTTCCATCTGGATCATTTTTAAGTGATTTTAATATTGGTGGGTTGTCTTGTTACTGCAATAAATACTGAATTATTACTAGCAATACCCTGAATGGCACAGCTCTGTTTGTACTATTGGTTGTGTGGTGCCGTTCCCTAATACTTAGGTTGAGGTGGCCAACAATAAGTATTGATTGAGATAGGCAATTGTCTGAGATAATTGTAAGTAAGGAGTATGGACTGAGAGTGCAGCAGCAGTTTCTAAATGAAGCCCAGATATTATGAATGAATACATATGATGAAAAGATGAGGATTTTGAGAAACAGATGCTAGATAGTAAAACTGGGTTTTGATAAAATGTTTGAAATGTTATTAGTTTTTCTTTGCATATCTATAGGAGAAAGAGTGAATTGCATATGGTCTAATGTGTTTTTGTTTGCTTTGTAACTTGCCTTTCTAAATCTGCTTTCAAACATAGGGCCATACGCAATTCCCTTTTTCTCCTGAGTTTTCTCCTAGGTGATATTTTCACAACTTGTCATAAAAAGCCTTTTAAGCCACCAAGAAGCAAGAGAATAGTCAAAATTATTTTGATAGTACTTTTTTCACCAACTTTTGGGTACTTTTTCAATTGTAAAATGCTGAAAAGTTAGTTTAAAGAGAAGATGAAAATTATCTCGTAGGAGAAAACTTAGGTGAAAAAATGAATTGCATATGGGCCATAGTGTATGTACATAGTTATCAAAATATGCGACCCCCTTCTGCCCCCCCAAAACGGCCATGAGCGGGCCCCAGGGGGCAGGGGCTGCTTCCCCTATTGTTACGCCAGTGCCTCCTATACTTGTCATTGGGCTAAACTTTGACCCTCTACATCACAGACAGTAGACACGTGGCAGCCAATCAGGCTGCACTCCCTCCTGGACACCCGCCCCCCTTATAAAAGGCAGCAGTGTCGGCCATGTTTTCACTCTGTCTGCTGCTGCTATTAGTGAGAAAAGGGAGAGGTTGCTGGAGAGATAGGGAAAGCGTTAGTTAGGCTTGTTAGCTTGCTCCTCGCTGAAATTTGTTGCTGAAAGCACCCCAAAACAGCTCTTTGAGGGCTAATATTCTTCTGATGTGTTTTTTGTGTGTATCTGTGTGACACAGACACTGCATAGATATAGCCCTGTCGCAGCTGGCCCTTGGCTCACTGACACACTGTATTACCACCAGTGTATTTCTTCCCACACTTTGTATGATTTAACTTACTAAAGCATAGCTCTCTTTGTGGGTGGCACTGCATAGATACAGCCCACAGGCAGTTGCTTCCTGTTTGGTAGTTGTAGTCCCACTGTCTGACAGCACACTGTATTAGACAAGTGGCACAGTGCATATCTTTCCACTGCATCTGTGTGACTGCACACTGTATTAGACCAGTGCATATATTTCCACTGCAGATGTGTGACTGCACACTGTATTAGATTAGTGCATATCTTTCCACTGCATCTGTGTGACTGCACACTGTATTAACAACGACAACAACAAATAACATTTGTAAAGCGCTTTTCTCCCGTAGGACTCAAAGTGCGTAAGCATGGCTCAGACCAATAATTGGTTGATTGGTAAGTCGTGGAACAGAGGAAGAATTCTATAAGTCCGGAAATGCCAGGTTAAACAGGTGGCTTTTCAGTCTTGATTTGAATAACTCCAGGGATGGGGCTGTCTTTACTGGGTATGGTAGGGAGTTTCAAAGAGTAGGGGCAGCATGACAGAAAACATTGTCTTCAAAGGTTTTGAGGTGCACTCTGGGAGTGACCAAGTTTATAGAACCTGCTGATCTGAGGTTGTGAGAGGTTGTGCATATCTTTCCACTGCATCTGTGTGACTGCACACTGTTTTAGACCAGTGCATATCTTTCCACTGCATCTGTGTGACTGCACACTGTATTAGACCTGTGCATGTCTTTCCACTGCATCTGTGTGACTGCTCACTGTTTTAGACAAGTGCATATCTTTCCACTGCATCTGTGTGACTGCACACTGTATTAGACCAGTGGAAATATCTCTGTGTGTGTTAAAGTACAAAGCCCATTGATACACACACACACACACACACACACACACACACACACACACACAGCTGCTGTGTATTTGACATTGATTGCTTGCCTCTTTGTGATTACACACACTGTCTACCACTATTGAATATTGTTAGTAGTACTGCGTACCCCCCAATATGGGAAAAATAACAGGCAGAGGCAGGCCACCCCGCAGGTATTTTCGAGGTCATGCTGGCGTGATTTCGTGTGGCCCTTGACCAAAGTACAGTATACAGAAGGCACGTACCCTCAACCCCCAAGATTCTGAGAACGTGGTTGACTGGCTTAAACAGGGTACCACATCTTCTACAGCTTCCACACAGAACATCCTTGACGCACCATCCTCCTCCTGCTCAGCTTCTGGTTTCACACAAAAACTTAACTCTACTACCACTAGCAACCCAGCTGCTCCACTTGATGTGTCAAAGGAGTTATTCACACATGATGTATTTAGTGATACACTTGGGGTCATCCAGCCAACAAGCCCTTCAACGCCTGCTGTTGCCACCACCCGAATGCCAACATTCCAAAGATCACCAGTGTGGCATTTTTTTTGTTTGTGTGCCTCTGATACCAGCAATGCCATCTGCAACCTCTCCCAAAAGAAACTGAGTGTAATGATCTGCACAGGCAGACAGCTTATTGACCATTTTTTTAGGTCTGAGTGCTGCAGGTCCCTGGAAAAGAGACCTGTCTTCATTCTGCAAGTTTCAGAGTTGCTGTTCTGGTGAGGAATTTTCATCCATTTGTCATGCAAATTGCTTAGCTGCTTCCTTTGATGGCTCGCAGTATAAATACCATTTCCTCCCAGAATGCCTTGCTGGTCATGAAGGTTTGTTCCTGCTAACTTTCCTGGAGTTCCAACCCCTCTGCTGATTGTTGGCGAAGATTCTAGTGTAGTTTATTATTGGGGAGTGCATCTTGCATTCTCTATAGTGCAGTCAGGCTTTGTATTATTTGTACTGTTTATTCCTGTGCTGTTTTGTCTGGTCCCTGCGATTGTACTGTCACCTGCGGCAGCTGGCAGTAAATCGTTTGGTCTCATTCCTAGATCACATTTGCCCTGGCGGTAGAGGTGGTGGATCTCCTTTGTCTGTCTTGGAGTATAACCTTAGCTGCGGTTGCTACTGGTTACTCCTTTGGTCTGTCTTGTCCAGCACGAACGCTTGCTGTTGTCTGGTGGGAGGCAACCGATTAGCAAGCGTTCACGTTATTTGTCTTTCATCTTTGTTGGGTTTATTTGTTAGTCAGGGTTGGCGCGTTTTGTCTCTGTTGCGCTTCTCGTGCGGAGACCATGCCATTAACGTGTTTTGTCACTGTTGCGCTTCTCATGCGGCGACCGCGTTCAGGTAGTTAGTTTGTTATTTTCTTTGACGTACAGATTGTGGTTTTTTGCTGTGTCTTCCCTACTCTGTCACGCTCTGTCTCATTTAGTCTTGTGTCTCTATTAGCAATCGCCATTCTGGTGATTGCTTTCTCACTTTGGTTTTCGCTGTTGTATGTCAACCGTCGCCGGGTGGCGACTGGATTGGTGGACATACATACATTCTGTCTCTGTGCTCACTCTCTCTTTAGGGGCTATCTTGCCCTGTATTGTTTCACCTCGTACAATTTCCATCTGGCATCTGTGGCAGTGCAGAGGGTTCATTCCTCTGCACTCCACAGCTCCATCTGCCGGTGGGAATTCCTCTCTACAGGTGCATTGCACCAAAGCTGGGTTCTGTTATTTAAACGCTTGTGGAGGATTTCTGCAGTGTCAGCGCACACGGAGATAATTCCCCAATCGTTACACTGAGTCATGGGAAGCCCAACATCCAACTAGGGACAACTGCTTTGAGAAGGCACCTGATTGCAAAACACAAACACCAATGGCATGCACACATTAATAAAAGCAGCACACAAATATAAACAGCCTTTGCGGCTGTTTACGGCAGTGCGTTAAAACAGTGAGTTTGGTCTGTCAGTGTGAAGCAGTACACTACTTACACCACCTGATTGATGTAAACACACGCAAGATGTTTTAAAGCACTTTATGCCTCCAATTCAGCAATGCAATGTGATTTCTGCCCTTTAGGAATTATAACCCTGCTCTGTGTCAAATACGTAATTTTCCCAGGGACTTTTGGCATGTATCCCCCTCCAGGTGACCCCTTGAAACCACCATTACATCACTTTTGTGGCCAGAAACAATTTTTATAGTTTTTTAAAATTTGCCTGCCCATTGATGTCTATTGCAGTTCACAAAGTTTGCATGTTCGCAATCTTTTTTGCAAGTTCGCGCTTGCGGTTCGCGAACACGAAAGCGGAAGTTCGGGCAATCGCTATTGACGAGTTGTGAAGATATTAACTTGGAGAAAACTCAGGAGAAAAAGTGAATTGCTCATGGGCCAGAGCATCACACTACATAAACATAGCACTACTTTTTGCAATCATAGGGCTTGGTAAGTGAAGCTACTAATATCTAAGCTCTAAATTTCTCTACTGCTTTTTTTAAATGTAGCATTTGTCCTACATTATTTTATGTTTACGGCCATTGCAACATCTTTAAGCAAACCTGAAGCGAAACAAAAACTTATGAGATAACGAATTGTATGTGTAGAACGGAAAATGAATAGAACATTAGTAGCAAAGATATAAACAAAGAACACCAAGAGCCCCAATAGTGTAATATGTACTGGTAAATGGTTACTAGATAGAGTAAATATTAATACTCACAAACCAGGGTTACCATTAGGCAACCACTGTAAAGGCAGGTGGGGAGATTTTCATGACCCCACTCACGAATAAGACGTCGCTCTCTGTAGATGAGAAAAAAGGGGGTTCAACCCTCCACCCAGGGTGGACTCAATATTATGCAGGAGAACAAAGGTGCCACAAGGATAAAAAGGAAGCTAAATGAGCTTAAAAACTAAATTCTTGGTAAATAGAGGAGGTAGTGGTGGACTTACCTCCTCCAAGTAGACACACAATGACTGTAGTAAAGACAGTCAATATATTTTATTTATGAACTCCAAATATGCAACGCGTTTCGCAGGTTTGATCCCGCTTCATCAGGCAATAACAACGGAGCAATAGCATATGTGGTCAGTAGTGTTGGGCGAACAGTGTTCGCCACTGTTCGGGTTCTGCAGAACATCACCCTGTTCGGGTGATGTTCGAGTTCGGCCGAACACCTGATGGTGTTTGGCCTTTTAAGTTCGGGTTCGCCCCGAACTACTAATTGGCCGCCGAACAGGACCGAACAGGGCCCCTGTTCGGCCGAACAGGGCCCTGTTCGGCCGAATACTGCCCCCCTATGGGGTCGCAGGCATAAGGGGGGAGCATGCCCCGATCGCGGGGGGGGTCGGAAATTCCCCCCACCCCCTCCGCTAGAGCTCCCCCCTCTGCCCGCTTCCCCATACAAAAGTTTCAGGAAGTACCGGTCCGGTGGTAGTGGGTGGCTGGCAGTGGGCGGCACTGTGAAGTGAGTGACTGAGGAGGAGGAGTCCGGAGAGTGACGCGTTGAGGGAGGCTGGGCAGCGGGCGGTTCAGCAGTAGTACCGTACTACTGCTGAACCGCCCGCTGCCTGGCCTCCCTCAACGCGTCACTCTCCGGACTCCTCCTCCTCAGTCACTCACTTCACAGTGCCGCCCACTGCCAGCCACCCACTACCACCGGACCGGTACTTCCTGAAACTTTTGTATGGGGAAGCGGGCAGAGGGGGGAGCGCTAGCGGAGGGGGTGGGGGGAATTTCCGACCCCCCCGCGATCGGGGCATGCTCCCCCCTTATGCCTGCGACCCCATAGGGCCCCCAAAAGCGGGATGTTCGGGGAGTTCGGCCCAAACATGCCGAACATTGCGGCCATGTTCGGCGAACTTTCCCGAACCCGAACATCCAGGTGTTCGCCCAACACTAGTGGTCAGTAGAAGAGCCAGGCACCATAAATAAAATATATTGACTGTCTTTACTACAGTCATTGTGTGTCTACTTGGAGGAGGTAAGTCCACCATTACCTCCTCTATTTACCAAGAATTTGGTTTTTAAGCTCATTTAGCTTCCTTTTATCCTTTTGGCGCCTCTGTTCTCCTGCATAATATTAGTAGCAAAGAAAAGAGTCTCATATTTTATTTTTACAACATTGCATCATTCTGTTACAGTAGTCACACTCTTTATTTTAAAGCTAATAAAGCAAATATAATGACCCTTTGAACTTTCCTGCAGTTTATCTTATCTCAAGCTGTCTCTGGGCTAGTGCACACCAAAAATCTCTAGTGCTTTTTGGAACACTTTGTGCAGTGATTTTATCTTTCTTCTACACTTTGACCTGGAAGAGATAAGCTTTGGTAAAAAAATAAAAATTGCTAGGAAAGATGATCAGTTCTAGCAGTGATTTTCCGCTTTTCCTACATTTAACATTGAGGGGTAATCACCTCAAAAATGCTGCAGGACCTCGTTTGCATTTGAGAAAATAATCACATCTCTCTGGTATGATTCATCCCATACAACAGTGTTTCTCAAACCTGTCCTTGTGACTCCCAACGGTGCATGTCTTGCAGGCAACCTCACCTATGCACAGGTGGGGTAAATAGTGTCTCAGCTACATGGAATTTACCAAGCTGAGACACTAAATACCCCACCCGTGCATGTTGGAAAAAATGTTTCTGGCAGATAAATCTAACAGAAAATTTAACAGAAAATTGTATGGTGTGTACTTAGCATTAGACATGAGGTTTTCACAAAATGTAAAATCTGATTATGTCGTTTATCATCACACTATCAGTTTGAATTGCCCAAGTTTAATTCATTGTCATTTTAAGACATTTGTACTCTATAGCTACCAGTAGAAAAACAGCTGAAGTCCTAATAAAATATAAAAGCACATGTTTTTCGGAATCTCCACAAAAAAAAATAGCAGAGATGTGAAAAGTTGCTTCCTTAAAAACACTTTCTCTCTACTTTAAATAATAGATCAAACTCTATTTGCAATAACATGCCCTTTCACTGTTCATTCCTTAAACTCTTGTCTGTGTGTTCCTGTTATTGGCTTATTTGTTTATTATTCTCTGCAGGGGATGGTCCCCTGTCATTAATGAGGCCTGGGGGGACAGCTTTCTGTTACCGAGCATACATTTATTCTTAATTCTCCTTTAAGCGGTTCTGAACAGCTCATTAAACTCCCCTGTACTCCGTATAACAGTGACAACATAAGAAAAGGGAAACAAACTTGATGGATCTTTTTGTGGGTTATTTATTTACTGAAATGTGCCATCTTAGATTTGCTTGTGCTCATTTTACCATATCTATTCTGCAGTTGAAAGATCAACTGTGGAAGGCAAGACCTGTTTTTGTGATACAGCTGGCACTATAGACATGGAGTTAAGATATTTTCAGTTCTTACTTGCTATAGCCATATCGCCCACAGAACAAAAGATAGATACAGTATATAGATACTGTAGATAGATTGATAGATAATAGATAGATAGATAGATAGATAGATACACCTGTTCAGACAAGCCTATAATTTGCTATAGGCAGCACTGAAGGCACACTGGCTCACCCACTAATCCTTGTGTTTCCTTCCCCTTTGTTTCCTACCCACTACCCTCTAGATTGTAAGCTCGCAAGGGCAGGGACCTCCTCCTAGTGTTTCTCATACTGCTGTAATTTTAACATATGTATATGTACCAACTACATATCAACTATGTATGTATCTGTATTTACTCTATTCAACGTCATGACTGTACAGTGTCTTGTATTTCTTATGTATATTTGTTCCCCATTATTTGTTTGTACTATGTACAGCGCTACGGAAGATGTTGGCGCTATATAAATAAAAAATAATAATAATAATAATAGATAGATAGATAACTGTAGGTAGGAACAGAGGAGCCAATACAAGCATATTTTATATATTAAGAGGAGTCAATACAAGTATATTTGATATATTAATATATTAAAAACTGTTTGAAAAGAGAGGCAGAGGTGGACTAATGTAGACTCAGTAGACACAATTCTGTTGATATCTGTCAACAATTAGCTTTATTTGACTACTCCACAATGCAACGTGTTTCACAGGTTCAATCCTGCTTCATCAGGCAATTATTGGAGCCACTAAAGTAGGTCTGAAGGAAAGCCATGTGCCTCTGTCTGTATAGATAGATAGATAGATAGACTGCAAGCCAATATGTTGCAGGTTGTTATACAGTACATCAGAGTGTATGAACCACTACATGGTTAAACTTACAAAATTGGTTCACCCAATATGCAATGAAGAGCAGGGTTGGGGAGGGGGATTCACTCTGCCCCTCTTGGGTACACGTGAATCAACTAGATGATCCGTGGAATAGTCACTCTCAAAGGAAGAAACAACCTTTAAATATTCAAAGCTTTGTGGCCTAGTCGAGTATTGCCATGCTTTTACGTAGGATTACATAAAATTTGCTTTTTTAAGTTTTTAAACAATAAATACCACTGTATGCCCACTGTACCCCTCCCCCATTCCCCCTGCTTTGGCAATGCCTGTATGAATCTTGGTCATGCCAAGAAAGCTATCTTTGATTTGATTTGATTTGACATAAACCCGTGGGATATCTTAAATCATTTTTAGAAGTGGGGGAAAGATACAACTGTTTATCTCACGTACGTACAAAAAGGGCGCCCGGACAAAAAGGGCGCGGGGTGTAAACGCTAATTAATAATTAATCATTAATAGCATTTATAAAAATAGTGTGTTATATTTCGTTTACAAATAATGTTTTACAAAATTATAAATCATTAAATAATGTTTATGAAATCGGCAATTGTGAAAACGTTAATCTTCCCTGTTTCAAAAGTGAAACTTATAATTACGTTTATTAAAAAAACTATAATATATGTTTAATTGTTATAATTATATATTATTGTGAATAACCTTCATTTATGGTTTGTTCTTATAATAAAATCTCAAAATATTCTTTATAACGATGATATAAATATAACTACGTTCGTAATAAGTGTTGTAAAACATTAGTAAGTATTAGTAAAATTTTACTAAAACTATACCTAAGCCTACTCTCACACAGAACCCTAGCTGTACCTATCCCTAACCCCTAGACCCCCCTGGTGGTGCCTAAACCTAAGACCCCCCTGGTGGTGCCCAAACCTAAGACCCCCCTGGTGGTGCCTAAACCTAAGACCCCCCTGGTGGTGCCTAACCCTAAGACCCCCCTGGTGGTGCCTAAACCTAAGACCCCCCTGGTGGTGACTAAACCTAAGACCCCCCTGGTGGTGCCTAAACCTAAGACCCCCCTGGTGGTGCCTAAACCTAAGACCCCCTGGTGGTGCCTAACCCTAAGACCCCCCTGGTGGTGCCTAAACCTAAGACCCCCTGGTGGTGCCTAACCCTAAGACCCCCCTGGTGGTGCCTAAACCTAAGACCCCCCTTACTGATCGCTTTATTATGTGAATAATAATGTTTTACTAATTGTGGCTGCAAAAAATATATTGCAATTTACGTTACGTACTTATCGCTTTATTTTGTGAATAATAATGTTTTACAAACAGTAAGGGATAAAACTTTAAATAATGTTTTAATTAGTTAAATAAGATAAATATGTTTAGTATTTTTATAAACGTTATTCGGCACGGGTGCATTTTATAAACGTTAATCACCACAAGCACAGTTATAAATCATTAAAAATCTCCGGGCGCCGTTTGTAAACGTTATTTATCTCCAGCGCCCTTTTTTCCTGCTCGGCGCCCATTAAACGTTATTTATTATGAGAGTGAATGGCGGCGCCCTTTTTGTCCACTAGCTGCCTGCACCCTTTTTTCCTGCTTCCGTTTATCTCTTCACTTTGTTTTCACTTAAAGTGAAACTTAAAGGGAACATGAGCAGCAGTGTCGACCAGCATCGAAAATTGAAGAAACTTCACTGTATGCAGACGCTTATGCCCTTATGCGGAAAAATGTCTGCAATAACCCGCAAGAAACGGCAATGTATGCGGACGCTTATGCCCTTATGCGGAAAATTGTCCGCAATAATCCGCAAGAAACTTCAGTGTATGCGGACGCTTATGCCCTTATGCGGAAAATTGTCCTCAATAATCTGCAAGAAACGTACCTGTATGCGTACGCTTATGTGGAAAAATGTCCGCAATAATCCGCTAATACATACGTATAGACCCAGTTACTGTATGCGTACAGTACTACGACTACGCGGAAATACGTACGCGATGAACTACGAATTTAACGCGAAAATAACGGGCATTAGGCGAAAATTAACGCGAAAATATTCTATCGAAAATTCAACTGTTAAAACGAAATTAGACAAAAATTTGGCGAAAAGAATTTAAAAAGTTAGAAAAAGCAGATTTATTGTGTTGTCTCAGCTGAATGTAACAATCTGTCTTTGTGTCTCAGAACAATCAAATATATAGAGTATTGACTTTTCTTATCTATCCTCTCCTGGCAGATAACTGGGCATCCTAGAGCAAAGTATTTTATGGCTGTAATCCCTTATCAGTAGTCCGACTGGGTCCCGACTAGAGAAAAAAGTTAGTTACATAGTAGAATAATAACTCTTTCAGGCAGAGAAAGAAGAAAAGCAATACAGCATATTTATACGTGAGATATGCACTGTACATACTCATGTCACTTAGGGTTTCCTTTAACCACTTTGTCCTCCTTGACGTAGATCTACGTCAAGGAGGACATGTGCGCCCCTGCGGCCGATCGAGCGGTTACATGCTCGCTCCCGGCCGCAGATCGTTAGCCCAGGAATCAATGAATCGGGCCATGGTGCCTGATCACTGATTCCTCTCTCTCGCAGAAAAAGCGACAGCTTCTCTCAGAAGCTTCGCTTTTTTTGACTCCTATGTCCCTCTAAGCGTACATGTTACATAATGTAAACAAACTCAAGAGTTTTACTCAAGCAAAAGTAAAACTACATCTAAAAGTAAAAAAATAAATAAAATACACATATATTTACCCAAATCAAATACTATTTACATCCCACCCTCCCAAAAATACCCACATAAAATGTTTATTAATAATAAAAAAAACATTACAATAAAAAAAAAAACACAACTATTTACCTAAGGGTCTAAACATTTTAAATATCTAGGTAAAGATGAAATATTGTATTGTAAATAGTGATGGATGCAAAATGGAAAAAAATGCACTTTTATTTCCAAGTAAAATATTGTCGCCATACATTGTGATATGGACGTGATTTAAATGGTGAAATAACCGGGACAAATGGGCAAATACAATACGTGGGTTTTAATTATGGAGGCATGTATTATTTTAAAACTATAATGGCCAAAAACTGAGAAATAATGAATTTTTTCAGTTTTTTTCTTATTCTTACTGTTAAAATGCATTTACAGTAAGGTAGCTCTTAGCAAAATGTACCACCCAAAGAAAACCTAATTGGTGACGGAAAAAACAAGATATAGATCAGTTCATTGTGATAAGTAGTGATAAAGTTATAGGCTAATGAATGGGAGGTGAACATTGTTAGGATGCATAAAGTGAAAACGACCAAGGGCTTAAGTGGTTAAGTATCACTTTAAGAGCTGACTACACAGAAAAATAAAAGATTTCAAAAGCAGGCTGGATTTATTTTATCTGCTTTGGGAGAGGTTGTTTTATTTTTGGACCGGACTATCTCTTTAATAATGATCCCCTTATAGTTTGATCAATATCCCTGTCTGTGTGACTAAAATGTATAAATATGAGAGTTCAACTTCAAACCTCCTCAAAGATTCATCTTCTCAGGCACTTTCAGCTTTCATCTCCTCGTGATGCCTCTTCCATCCCGGACAGCTAAAGAAAAAAAAATACTTCCTAATGTCTAAAGAAGAAGCAGGGGCTCATAATTCTAGATTTATTCCATTGTCAAGATTTTTATAGAAATGTAAATAGCTTGAAATGGATCACTTTCAAATGCTGTAAAACTGCAAAGCATGCAATTCAGACCTGACTGCGTATCTTCTTTCGGACCCATTATATTTAATGCACGCTGCATGTACAATCTTTGTTACTGGCTCGGGCAGAATCATCTTGTAAACAGAAGCATTACAAGTAACATCAGCAGTTTGCAGAAAATCGAACAAATCGTCTCCGGAATTTATTATATCAAGCGGGCCTTGCATGTATTGTATTAGTGGGAAACTATTATGGGTGGCACATTTTACAATCCACTTTAAGCAGTCATGCTTAGCTGATCAAACCTGCCATGTAGGCTATTTGTTTTGATTAGGTTCTTTCTGTGACCCTGTATTAAAGGACATTATTTTGTATGCAGACTCCAGTCCCAAATCATATCTCACGGAGTGACAGTCCAGAACCCCGCTGAGTATTTCCAGGCTTGCTCGTTCGGTTAATATATTGAAACAATCTCAGAGGATTGCTAAGCTAACACTACTGTGAGGGATACTCGTTTTATGAGGAGAAGTTTGTTTCTAGGCTGCTTTCAAAACTCTCCCTGTACCTGTTATTCACTGGACTTTCATCTAGTTATTCTTGCTAATGGCAATGAGACACATACAGCACACTGTGTACTTTTCATGGGACAAATGGACAGCCTTGCTTTAGTAAAGGGTAGATGCTTCAAGCAACATCACAAAAAGTCCAGGATGCATCATAGCTAGCTGTGTAAAGGGTAGATCTCAGCACCTCATGTATATACCGCATTTAAAGTGATACTTAAGTAAAAAATAAAATGAAGAGTTATACAATTGCATCTATCCTCCTACTCCTTAAAATTACTTTTAGATATCCCACAGTTTTACGGTATGTTTATAAACTTTAAAGAGGATCTGTAGTGTTCAATTTACACAATAAAAAACATACCAATCGAGTCACTGTGATCTCCTGGATCCCTCTTTGCCATTTCCGCCGCGATCCTGGCTTTTAATCACCAGTTTTAGGCGGTATTTACAAACAAAAACATGGCCGCTAACCAGGAAGTGATGTTTGTATATACTGTAGATACACAGGATCTTCTCAAAAAATTAGCATATTGTGATAAAGTTCATTATTTTTTGTAATGTACTGATAAACATTAGACTTTCATATATTTAAGATTCAAATACACACAACGGAAGTAGTTCAAGCCTTTTATTGTTTTAATATTGATAATTTTGCCATACAGCTCATGAAAACCCAAAATTCCTATCTAAAAAAATTAGCATATTTCATCCGACCAATAAAAGAAAAGTGTTTTTAAAACAAAAAAAGTCAACCTCCAAATAATTATGTTCAGTTATGCACTCAATACTTGGTCGGGAATCCTTTAGCAGAAATGACTGCTGCAATGCGGCGTGGCATGGAGGCAATCAGCCTGTGGCACTGCTCAGGTGTTATGGAGGCCCAGGATGCTTCGATAGTGGCCTTAAGCTCATCCAGAGTGTTGGGTCTTGCGTCTCTCATCTTTCTCTTCACAATATCCCACAGATTCTCTATGGGGTTCAGGTCAGTAGAGTTGGCAGTACAATTGAGCACAGTAATACCATGGTCTGTAAACCCTTTACCAGTGGTTTTGGCACTGTGAGCAGGTGCCAGGTCGTGCTGAAAAATGAAATCCTCATTTCCATAAAGCTTTTCAGCAGATGGAAGCATGAACCCACTTTTGAACCAGAAACAGCGGCAGAAGCGCCTGACCTGGGCTACAGAGAAGCAGCACTGGACTGTTGCTCAGTGGTCCAAAGTACTTTTTTCGGATGAAAGCAACTTTTACATGTCATTCGGAAATCAAGGTGCCAGAGTCTGGAGGAAGACTGGGGAGAGGGAAATGCCAACATTCCTGAAGTCCAGTGTCAAGTACCCACAGTCAGTAATGGTCTGGGGTACCATGTCAGCTGCTGGTGTTGATCCACTGTGTTTTATCAAGGGCAGGGTCAATGCAGATAGCTATCAGGAGATTTTGGAGTACTTCATGCTTCCATCTGCTGAAAAGCTTTATGGAGATGAAGATTTCATTTTTCAGCACAACCTGGCACCTGCTCACAGTGCCAGAACCACTGGTAAATGGTTTACTGACCATGGTATTACTGTGCTCAATTGTTCTGCCAACTGTCAATTGTCCTGCCAACTGTCAATTGTCCTGTAAGAGAGTAATGAGAGAAGTGAATACTGGCAAAGTTGGGTTGCTGTGCCAAGCCTCACTAAAATATGCATGTGAGGAAGTACTGTCCGCACTTGGCCTTGTAAGTGGATGGTGGTTGCTCTTCAAAATAAAATCTAACTTAATGATAAATTAGGTAGGTAAATGCCCAATTTACCAGGCCTCTGCTGCATTGGCCACAGCTAATAACAGGTAAATACCACATATTTAAGGCCTTTGCTACAAGTGCCACAGGGCTGCAACTAAAAAAATTTGGGCAGGTAAATGCCAAATATTTAAGGCATCTGCTACAGTGGGAGCAGGGCCGGATTTCTGGCAAGGCCACATAGGCCATGGCCTAGGGCACCAGAAATTTAGGGGCGGCTGAGTGAGGGACAGTGAAGCTGTTCTATGCAGCCATCTCTATCTACAAAGACAGCTTTAACCTTTGAACTCTCTGTCCTGTACTTGTATCGTCCCTGCAAGACCTGTAAGCTTTATCCTGCAGGTACACATCGGCCTAATTCTCATGGTGACACAATGGGTGCATCATTAATGAGATGGCAAACATAACATAAAAGTTCTTAAGGAAAACATAATTTATAATTTATATGCGTATTACTAAAATAATTATTGTCTGTGGCATCCAATGATGGAAAGTAAGGAGAATTCTCAATGGGGCACGCAAAGATAACAACCATACAGACCGTATAGTTGGCCTTGGGCGGTAAAAAGTACAAATCCGGCCCTGAGTGGGTGCAAATAATAATTTTTAGGCAGGTAAACACAGTGATCATTCTAAAGTACTTAATTTGAAAAATCTAGAAACTAAATGGCAGTCTTTGGATTGAGGTTTATCCTCTCTGAGCTGTTCCATTAAAATGGCTTTGTGTATTTAAAGCTTAAAGAGAATGTACATTCATCTAGAATAGTACTGCTCAGATCATAATCATAATCAGAATTAGAATCAGATTTATACGCCAAGTGCGACGGAAGTCGTACTCAGAATTATTTGTGGTTCACATGGCATGGCAAATACAAAGACAAGCAACAGATACACTGGCAGACAAGACAGACATTAACAGTTGTGCGAAAGTACATAGACATTTACCAGCAGCTCAACAATACGAGCAAGCCTGTGAGGCCCGCATAGAGTCATTTAGTTCTAAAAGTATCCAAAACATCAAAAGCTGGCTGCGTGGCCGTATTGTCCCGTGTGGTGTGAGCATCAGTGAGCGACTGAGAGGTTTCTTGACCTCAAGTGAGTACTACCCTAGTTTAGCATCCGGACTGCTTGGGGGAAGAAGGAGTTCCTGTACCTGGTGGTTTTGGATGGGATAGTTCTATACCGGCCACCCGACGGGAGTAGGTCAAAGTGCCGAGTACCAGGGTGGGAGGGGTCGAGAGAGATCCTGGTGGCTCTCGTCTTCATCCTAGGAGATCGAAAGGTGGCAGCGGAGATCCGATTATCCGCTCCACATCAGTAATGACTCTCTGCAGCTTATACCTGTCACTGGCAGTCCCGCTAGCATACCAGACAATGGCCTCAATTCACTAAGATCATGCTAGAGATAATAAGGCAAGAGAAAACTTACCTCCACACGTGAGAGAGTTATTTTACCTCTTCATTCCTTAAGTTACCTCTCCTGTAGTTAATTTACCTCCTCTGTAGTTAATTTACCTCCTCTGTAGTTAATTTACCTCCTCTGTAGTTAATTTCACATGCAGCTAATTAACAGCCTGTCTTTAACTCTGGAGTTATTTTAAGGATTGGAGAGTTAATTTAAAGACAGAAGAGTTAACTTTAGGCTTGCCTGAGGTAAAATGTTTCCTGAATACTACATGCCTTATCACCATGGTAACAACTCTAGAAGAGTTATTAAAGACAGGAAATAAGTTTAGTGAATTGAGGCCATTGACTAAAGAGCAAAAGATGGACTCAATGGTTGCAGTGTAGAAGCTGGTCAGCAGCTTCCGCGGCATACCACATTTTTTTCAGTTGATGCAGGAAGAACAACCTGTGCTGTGATTTCTTTTGAATTTTGGTAGTGTTCTGCCCCCATTTCAGGTTGTTGGTGAGGGTTGTGCCAAGGAAGCGCACAGATGGTACCCTAGAGACTTTGGTATCATTTATGAGGACTGATTGGATTGGAAGTGGGTGCCTCCTAAAATCAACTATCAGTTTAACAGTCTTTGCTGCGTTGAGTACTAGGTTGTTGTCCTTGCACCAATTGCAGATTCGCTCAACCTCGCTGCGGTACTCATGCTCTCCATTTTTGCTGATCAGACCAATGATGGTAGTGTCATCCGCAAATTTGATGACCTTCACAGAGCCAGCGGTAGAGGTACAGTTGTTGGTGTACAAGGAGAACAGGAGTGGAGACAGTACACATCCTTGCAGAGCACCAGTATTGGTGATTCTCACGCTGGAGGAGCAGTTGCCGAGCTTGACCAGTTGCGTTCTCTCTGACAGGAAGTCCTTGACCCATGCACGAAGAGTGGAGTCAACCCAAATCTGTGCCAGGTTGTCAAGCAGGATGTGTGGGTAGATCGTATTGAATGTTGAGCTAAAGTCCAGGAACAGGATCCTAGCGTATGAGTCGGATCTGTCCAGGTGCTCTGTGATGTATGACAGACTGATGTTGATGGCATCCTCGACAGACATGTTGGCCCTATATGTGAATTGGTGCGGGTCAAGAAGGGCGTTTGTGGAGTTCATGAGGTGGGCAAGGACCAGTCTTTCTAGAATATTCATGATGTTGGAAGTAAGGGCCACAGGTGTAAAGTTGATAAGATCCATGCTATCTTTGGCGACTGGTATAATTGTTGACCTCTTGAAACAGGAGGGGACTGTGTTTTCTGATAGTGAACACTTGAATAGAGAGGTGAGCACAGGGGATAATTGGACTGCGAAGGTTCTTAGGCACATCAATGACACGCCGTCCGGGCCAGAGGCTTTCAATGGGGTTCAGCTTACGGAGGTGCCAAATAACTTCTGCTTCCTGGACTGCAACTGGAGTTGAGGCGATGAGCTTTCCCTGTGTGTGTGTGTGGGGGGGGGGGGGGGCTCTGTCAAGGGTGCCTCGAGCTGTTTAGACTGCTGCTCAAACCTGCAGTAGAACTTTTTGAGCTCCTTGGCCAGCTGGAGGCTGGAGGTCACAGGTTGTGGAGTCTATAGAAGACATGGGGTGGGGGGAAAAAACACAAAAAGAGGCACTCAGAAGAATGATGATAAAAGGGAGACCAGCCGTTCGTAGACAGATATCACCTGATGTGGTGGCTGAGATGCCATTATGGGTAGTATCAGCTTGCAGGCTTTTGTCCCTCTCAGAGCAGGGACCAGGTCAGAAGCAGGCTCTTTGTCCAAAGGGATCCTGTGGCTTGAAGCAGGATATCAGGAGCAGCTGTCTGGTTTGTAGCTGTTGGTGTCCCAGCACTGGCTGTAACACCAGAGCTGCAGGCACCTATGGGCTGTATGAGACTCAATCCCTTAGCAGGTAGAGTCTCCTTTCTGAAAAGTTAGCAATTCACACACTGCTCTGTTCAGATACACCACAGCGGTGGCTGGGTGGTGAGCAGTAGCACCGACGTGGCTGAAAGAAAGCACAGGAGACCCGTGCTGGAAGTAACTGCTTCTTTAATTAATGTAACAAATACAACTAGTTTCAAGAGGCCATTCCTCCTTTCCTCAGGAATTAATGTAACAAATACAACTAGTTTCAGGAGGCCATGCCTCCTGAAACTAGTTGTATTTGTTACATTAATTAAAGAATCAGTTACTTCCAGCACGGGTCTGAGCCTGCTTCTGACCTGGTCCCTGGTCTGAGAGGGACAAAAGCCTGCAAGCTGATAATACCCATAAGGGCATATCAGCCACCACATCAGGTGAGATCTGTCTACGACCGGCTGGTCTCCGTTTTATCATCAGTCTTCTGAGTGCACTCTTTTTTGAGTTTTTTTCCCCCCACCCCATGTCCTTTATAGATTTCTCTGCCACTGCAAGTGGACCACACAGAGCAGCACCGACTTCCATCACCCAACACATCCTCTATATACAGTAGGTTGCAAAAGTATTCGGCTCCCTTGAAGTTTTCCACATTTTGTCACATTATTGCCACAAACATGAATCAATTTTATTGGAATTCCACGTGAAAGACCAATACAAAGTGGTATACATGTGAGAAGTGGATCGAAAATCATACATCATTCCAAACATTTTTTACAAATAATTAACTGCAAAGTGGGGTGTGCGTAATTATTCGGCCCCCTGAGTCAATACTTTGTAGAACCACCTTTTGCTGCAATTACAGCTGCCACTCTTTTAGGGTATGTCTCTACCAGCTTTGCACATCTAGAGACTGAAATCCTTGCCCATTCTTCTTTGCAAAACCGCTCCAGCTCAGTCAGATTAGATGGACAGCGTTTGTGAACAGCAGTTTTCAGATCTTGTCACAGATTCTCGATTGGATCTAGATCTGGACTTTGACTGGGCCATTCTAACACATAGATATGTTTTGTTTTTAACCATTCCATTGTTGCCCTGGCTTTATGTTTAGGGTCATTGTCCTGCTGGAAGGTGAACCTCTGCCCCAGTCTCAGGTCTTTTGCAGTCTCCAAGAGGTTTTCTTCCAAGTTTGCCCTGTATTTGGTTCCATCCATCTTCCCATCAATTTTGACCAGCTTCCCTGTCCCTGCTGAAGAGATGCACCCCCCGAGCATGATGCTGCCACCACCATATTTGACAGTGGGGATGGTGTGTTCAGAGTAATGTGCAGTGTTAGTTTTCCGCCACACAAAGCAATTGGATTTTGGCCAAAAAGTTCCATGTTGGTCTCATCTGACCAGAGCACCTTCTTCCACATGGTTGCTGTGTCCCCCACATGCCTTGTGGCAAACTGCAAACGGGACTTCTTATGCTTTCTGTTAACAATGCCTTTCTTTTGCCACTCTTCCATAAAGGCCAACTTTGTACAGTGCATGACTAATAGTTGTCCTATGGACAGAGTCTCCCACCTGAGCTGTAGATCTCTTCAGCTCGTCCAGAGTCACCATGGGCCTCTTGACTGCATTTCTGATCAGCGCTCTCCTTGTTCGGCCTGTGAGTTTAGGTGGATGGCCTTGTTTTGGTAGGTTTACAGTTGTGCCATACTCCTTCCATTTCTGAATGATCACTTGAACAGTGCTCCGTGGGATGTTCAAGGCTTTGGAAATCTTTTTGTAGCCTAAGCCTGCTTTAAATTTCTCAATAACTTGATCCCTGACCTGTCTTGTGTGTTCTTTGGACTTCATGGTGTTGTTGCTCCCAATATTCTCTTACACAACCTCTGAGGCCCTCACAGAGCAGCTGCATTTGTACTGACATTAGATTACACATAGGTGCACTCTATTTAGTCATTAGCACTCATCAGGCAATGTCTATAGGCAACTGACTGCACTCAGATCAAAGGGGGCCGAATAATTATGCACACACCACTTTGCAGTTATTTATTTGTAAAAAATGTTTGGAATCATGTATGATTTTCGTTCCACTTCTCACGTGTACACCACTTTATATTGGTCTTTCATGTGGAATTCCAATAAAATTGATTCATGTTTGTGGCAGTAATATGACAAAATGTGGAAAACTTCAAGGGGGCTGAATACTTTTGCAACCCACTGTATAGAAGACTAATTTTATTCAGCTCGCTCCCCCTGTTCTCATTTCAGCATGGAGGTTATTTAGGTTTACCTATCTGTCTACAGGTTGTGGAGGGGGTTTAAAGTTTGTGGCTGCCCTTAGGCCTTCCATACCTCTCGTGAATTTTTAGACTGGAGGCAGAGCCCCATCTTATCAGAGTATGCCCTCTTTGCAGCTCGCAGTTCACTTTTCAGGGCTTTCCTGACTTCTCTAAACTCCTCTGGGGAGCCAGACTTGTGTGCCACCTCCTTGGGTTTCCAGAGCCGGCGCAGCTTGTCGTTGAACCAAGGCTTGTTATTTGGGAAGACCTTGAAGGTTTTGGTCGGGATACATGCTTCTTTGCAGAAGCTGATGTAAGAGTTGATATTCTCTGCCCATCCACAATCCGTGATTATGCCGTGATTCACAAGCATTTTTTCACTATTCGACATCGTGATCCAAATCGTGATCGGGAATTGATCACGGCAGTCAATCACGAATTCAGCCGTTATTCTATTTATTTGGCTGTGATCAATATCTGTGATTATCACCTGAAAACCCACCAACTTTAGCGGTTAATAGCAAAGCCCCCTTACATGGTAGAAACACCAAATTTGCCAGATATGTTAAGAAGAATAGTGGGAACAAGAGGGAAATTGTTTAATTAAAAAGACCTTATAGTTTTTGAGAAAATGGATTTTAAAGTTTCAAATGAAAATAGTATACATTTAAATGCGGTAATAGCGGTAAATGACAGTTAATGTATTTACCGCATTTACATGTATATTTTTTTTCCTTTAAAACTTCCTTTGAAACTTTAAAATCGATTTTCTCAAAAACTATAAGGTCTTTTTGAATTTTTTTTTACCACTGTTCTACTTAACATATCCTGCAAATTTAGTGTTTCTAGCAAGTAATCGGGATTTTCTATTACCCCTAAGTCGGTGAGTTTTGGCGGTTTTTAATCACAAATACTTTTTTCATTTGAAACTTTAAAATTGATTTTCTCAAAAACTATCAAGTCTTTTTGATTTTTTGTTGTGGCCACTAATCACCTTTATAATTGCAATTTTAGTGATTGTAGCATGTATAGGGTCTTCGCTGTTAACGTTAAAGTCAAATCTGTGATTACGGCCCTGATCACGGATTTTACATGTAATCACGGCTAAAATCCGAGTCAAATCCAGAGCTCCAATTCAAATCCGGATCATGATCATGGCATATCCGGATTTCGATTCTGCTGTGGCCGAAATTCGTGATTGGGGGTATCCGAGCATCACTGCTCTACAAACTCTTCAAGAGGACTGCAATCATAATAGACAGTAGCCAAGCAGCAACAGGAATCAGATTGCAAACAAGCAGTTGATAAACATGGCGGAGGAGTTGCAAATAATAAAATACTACCACAAAAAAAGTATTTTACAACTTTCACACTTTTTACAAACATGTAACTGATCTTAAGTAGACTCCTACATTCATTATCCAGGGTGAGGGTGCTGATATGAGTGCTCCAGTTTTGGAGTCACCAGATAGAACCATATGTTCAAATACCTTATTACTGGACACAGCACTGGGTCAAGAAATGTCTAAATAGCTCCTGTGCTCACTAGTGGCAAGTGTAGTCTTGTGAGGAGAGCAAGCCTATGCTGCCCCTCTTTCCAAGGCATCCCCACCCACTGCTGCTGGATATAGAAGGTGTGTAGAGGGAAAGCAAAGTCAGTAGTATCCTTAAAAAGTAAGAAACGTGTTAAGGCAAAAGACTTTTTTGCATAAAATCCCAAAACAGCATACTAATGTGGTATCTATAATCATCTAGCACATTCACAAGTGAGCAGTGCGGCAGCACATTGGTGTAGTGGATAGCACTCTCTCCTTGCAGCACTTGGTCCCCAGTTTAAATCCCAGCCAGGGCCCTATCTCCGTGTCTGCATGGGTTTCATCCGGGCACTCTAGCTTCCTCCTACCTCCCAAAAACATACAGATAAGTTAATTGGCTTTACAATAAAATTGGCCCTATACCTGGTACATACCATGCAACTTCCCATCATATAGATAGGTGGAATTGATTATTTACGACAGGTCTGATCTGATTTCCGATTGTTTTTCTGATTGATTTTTCAATCACTTCTATACAATCGATCACAAAAACAATTAGAAATAAGATCGGACCTGTTGGAAATAATCAATTTGGCTCTTCTTTTTGACAAGAAATTGCATAGTGTGTACCTCTGCTGCAGAAGATGTTGGCATTATATAAATGCTTAATAAATAATAAGAATTAATAATAATATATGGTAGTGTTCACTTTTGTATTACAGTTATTACATGACCAACTTACCAACGTTGTTTCACGACTTCTGCTTGTCTGTCTGGCAAAGCGGGAGTTGTCTCCTGCTAAATCACAGCAGATCCCCAGCTTAAAGTGTACCAGAGCTGCGATAAAGTAAACGTTTTATACGTACCTGGGGCTTCCTTCAGCCCCATGCGCATGGATCGCTCCCACGCCCCCGTCCTCAGTCTTCTCTGTCTTCCTATAAGTGGAATAAAAAAGTTAATTCTGGACACACTACTCCAGCTACTGGCAATGGTGAGACCACTCCAGATTGGACCTGTTTTGACCGCTCTGCCACAGTCTCACTGTGTGCTCCTTTTTTCCCTTCTTTACACCTTTTTCTCCTTTCTTTAGGGTGTGTGATAGCAGCACCTGAGAAATTTCATCACAAGGTCTTGGATTGCTTCACCGGGTCTCAAGGCCAAACATTTCAAAGGCAATAAAGACCTTTTTTTGCATCAACCCCAAAACAGCATGCTAATTTGGTATTTACAGGCACCCAGCACATTCACAAATGTTTGTAGAGTAGATATTTGAGTGATCACTTCCCTACAGTTAAACATGACCAACTTGATTTTGTTTTGTGACGTACTGACTCACTATTAGATTCACTTATTAGATGACCTATAGTTTATCAAGGTCTACAAATCTGTTCTTCCATGTAAACTTCAGCTTGTCCTTGATCATAAAACTTAAAATTATTTTACCAGACTTAGTAATGACCTCCCCACTTTCCATAAATCAGATACCGTACATATGTTGTGACCTTAGTTTGCTCTTAGGCTTTCAACATTTAGAAGAAGCTTGTACCGTAATTGTGATGATATGGTTGGGTGATGCTGGTTACACAGGTGACATTGATGGATAAATTAAATAATTTTAATCCCAATTCTTCCAGAACACATCAACGGTCCATTTAGCACAGCCATGAGCGAATAATCCAAAGCTACAAACAGAAACAAGGAATAAAAATCGACATGTGTCTCCTATAGCAAAGGCCATCTACAGCAAGGGAGAAGCAGATTCAAATGTTCACATTTTCTCCTCCAAAGCTCTACTGACTCCCGTCTCTCTGTCTGTTAGATAAGTCTCTGCAGACTAGCTGTACCAGTGTAATGATCTGCTCAGCTGTCTGCACGGGCAGACAGCTGTTTGTCCATTCTTTAGGTCTGAGTGTTGCAGGTCTCTGGAAAAGAGACCTGTTTTCGCTTTGCAACTTTCAGAGTTGTTCTGCTGGTGAGGAATTTGCATATACTTGTCATGTAAATTGGTTAGCTTCCTCCTTTGATGGCTTGCAGTATAAATACCTTTTGCTCCCAGAATTCCTTGCTGGCCATGAAGGGTTGTTCCTGCTAACTCTCCTAGAGTGTCAGCCTTGCTTGTTTGCTAAGATTATCTTAGAGTAATTCCTGGGGACTGCACTAGGCATCCCTTCTAGTGCAGTCAGGTTGTATTATTTGTATTGCCTTGTTCTCGCTCTCTGTCTCGATTGCCTTGTTGCCAGCGGCGGTCAACAGGGAATCGTTCTGTCTGACTGGGAGTGTAGGCCAGAGCTGCGGTTGCTACTGGCTGCTCCATCTGTCTGGATTGCATTAGCCCTAGTGGTAGTGGCAGTGCTTCCTTCTGTATTCTGCCTTAGGGGTGCTAACCAGAGCAGCGGATGCTACTGATAGCCCCATCTGTTTGTCTGTTTGGATCGCATTCGCTCTAGTGGTAGCAGCGGTGGTTCCTTCTGAACTCTGTCTAGGAGTGTAGGCCAGAGCTGCGGTTGCTGCTGGCTGCTCCTTCTCTCTTTCTTGTCTTGCACGAGCACTTGCTGTAGGCTCGGTGAGGTAACCGTTTAGCAAGCGTTTGCGTTCTCTATTTCGTGTTTGTGTTTCATTGGTTAGTTAGGGTGGCACGCTTATCACTGGGCGCTTAACGCGCGGTGATCGTGCTTAAACACGTTTGCTGTTGCGAATGAGTGCGGTGTTCGCGTTTAGCTAGCGTTTGTTATTTTCCTTGATGATCTGATTGTTCTTGCTTGCTGTGCTTTTTGCTACTCTCGTGTTCTGTCCTGCTCGGTCTTCTGTCGCTTTTGGCAATCGCCACGCTTGCGATTGCGTTCATACTTTGTTTCTGCTGAAGTGTGTTCACCATCGCTGGGTGGTAACTAGATTGGTGGACACACATTCATTCTGTCTGTGTGCTCTCTCTCTTTAAGGGCTATCTTGCCCTGCATTGCTTCAACTCGTGCAATTCCCATCTGGCATCTGTGGCAGTACAGAGGCTGTGTCCGTCTGTACTCCACAGCGTCATCTGCTGGTGGGAATCTCCCTCTACATTGCATAGCACCATAGCTGGGTTACTATAATATTACACGCTTGTGGAGGATTTCCGTAGTGTCGGCGCGCGTTCTGTGCTCTGACCACGGAAATAATTCCGCAAACGTTACAACCAGAGATAATAAGAAAGCGCTACTACTTAAATCTGATCAGGAAAATTGCACAGTTCCCTGATCCACACTGATCACAAGCAGACAACCTGTAACAGGATACGGTCCTTAATAAGAGTGAGAGCCACCACCTCACCCTCAAGAAGGGGCACTCACCCTTTGGAATTGACCCTCAGTTAAATGGGTCCACAGTGCCTCCAAAACACCTTTAAAGCGGATCCGAGAGGAAAAACTAACTATAACAAGCAATTTGTCTATATATCTTATGTAAAGTTTAGACAGCAAATCTAGCTGCAAACAGCTTTAACAGAATATGATTATTTCTTCCTGTGATACAATGACAGCGGCCATGTTTTGCTTGTAAACATTACACACAGGCAAGCTGATCTGCATCTCCAGCACTCAGCCTGTGAAAACCTAATTCCTCCTCCTCCCTCCTTCCCTCTGCCTCTGAAATATCTGGCTAATAACACCTCCCCCTCCTTATGCCCAGACTGAGCTCCCATAAGTCCTTGCTACTGTCTGAAAATGCCAAGGTACTCTGAAAAGCTGTGGGCAAGGCTTGTTTAGTTTATAGGGAATTAGTGTATTAAAACAAAAACAAAGACGTATTTGGCTTGAGGAATGCCCTATAAACTATATGAAAGGAACACAATTATGCAATGAGTAAAAGTTTATCTCGGATCCACTTTAAAGCAAAACACAATAAATGGCATAATTACAAGACAAAAATACAATTAATATTCTTCACAGTAGTGTGGAACATAAGTTATTTCAAAAACACTATAATTAATTAAAACAGATAACCAAAGAAACTGAACAGCTGAATGGCATTCGCTCACATTAAGAATGCAATAGTAAGCATAGAGAAAATAATGTACTTTTTACCTGATTTTTGCACTTTTTTTTTCCATAAAAGGAAAAGTGAACGGTAAAGATTCTCGCATTCGCTTTGATCAACGTGGATGAAAAAATATCTGACGAAAATGTGAAAATAATAGAGGGGCATGGCCTTTGCCAGGACATAAGAGCACCGCCCACAAAATTATCCAAACCCACTTTGCTCCTATGCCCTGGCAAACCCGATTAATCCATTGACATTGATCGATGTGGATAAAAAAAACCTTTGCCAGTTTTGATGCAAAGTGCATGCCAAAGCATAGGAACTCCAACACCACCCCTCAGCTCATATGCATTGGCAAAACATATCTTACTGCGGAGGAGAAATCTCATCCTGCAGCGCTGCATGCACCGACTTGTGTGTAACCTGACAGACGCGCAATGTTTCTGTCAGGGTGCACCATCAGTGCTGCAGCTGGTTTGTTGATCGGTCCGATCGGTCCACCTGAAAGGGTAAAGGATGGAAAAAGAGAGAGAGAGAAAAAAAAACAAACCAAAAAAAAACAAGCAAGCAGCAATACAATAAATTCATTAACATTAACATTAACAGTGATAAACTTTATTGAACCTTTTTAACCAAACACTAACATTTGGAACTTAACTTTTTTTGCTTACCTGTTTTTTTTTGTTTTTTGTTTTTTTTTACTTACCTTCCAAGGACACACTTCTCCTTCCCCATGGGACAGTGTGCAAAGCGCAAATTGCACAGAGATGTGGCAAAGTACAATATGCACTTTGTCCCAAGTGAAAAGAGAGGTTTCTGGCAGCCCTGTGTATTTGGGTCTCTCAAAAGCAGATGTCTGTTTTCACACACAGGAGCCGTGCAGTAGCGTTAAGTCGTACACTTCCGGCGTAAGGGGGGACCGCAAAGTGGGACTTTCACTAGGTAATTTGCCACAACACATCGCTCCGGTGTGAAAGAGCCTTGAGAGACTACTACCGTGTCTCACGTTCCCTACTCCAATAGCGAACCTGCTCGTGAAACAGTTTGAAACACTCCCCTATGCATACGGCAGGCTGGTCAGGACAGTAGGGACAATAAAAAGTGGTGTCACGCCTCATTCCAGCCCTCTTACAGACACAACAATGTTTTCTTGGGGTGCGTTGACCTGGGGTACTCGGAAAGACATAAGCATAGTGTCTTTCATGTAGCCGGCTAACTACATTAGGGGGATTGGCCACGGCCCCTCCTGGATACAGGAGTTCCGAAATGACCTCTTCCTGAAATTTAAGAAAGGATCCTGTTGTTCTCCCAGCCTTACTGTAGAGAACAAAGCTGTTGTACATTGCCAATTGAATCAAGTAAACAGAAACTTTCTTATACCAGCATCTGCTCCTCTGGGAAACTAAGTAGGGAGCCACCAACATCTGGTCATTAAAGTCCACCCCTACCATGTTTAAATTATAGTCGTGGACGGCGTGGGTTTTTCAACAACCTCAGTTGCTCACTGAATTTGGACTGTCGTGTTTCCGTCAATGGTCGACAGAAGGTAAACGTCCCTCTTGTGCTTCCATTTCACTGCAAGAAGATTGTCATTACACAAGGCAGCCCTCTCCCCCCGTGCAAGTAGTAGTGAGCCATTGGGGGAAGCCCCAGCGACTAGGCCGCACGGTGCCACAGCAGGAAATTCCGGCTATCTTCAAATGCTGATAGAGGGCCACACTTGTGTAGTAGTTGTCCACATAGAGATGGTACCCCTTGTGGAATAAGGGTGACACCAAGTCCCACACAATCTTGCCACTGGTAATCAAGGCATCCGACCGGCTCCAATTTTGTGTCTTTTCCCTCATAGACCCTAAAGCGATATGTATAGCCTGTGGCCCTTTCACAGAGCTTATACAGCTTGACCCCATACCGGGCGCGTTTGCTTGGGATGTACTGCTTGAAGAGAACCAGAGATGAAGCACCCTCATGTATTTTATTACATTTATCAGTGGGAACATGACAGTAAACACCTACCCTGCTTTTAGTTTCATTGTTATCTGCTTAATTAGTCTATTAGCAACTGTGATAAGAATCCATTGACTATTCAGTCGAGGTTTGACCTGGAATCATTATAGCTGAGTCACTCTTCTGTGGAGTCCTTTCAAGCCCAAGCCTTCCCCCTCTTGGCTTAGATCTTCTGCTTTGCATACTGAGAGCTGTGATGACTGGGAGGGGCTGCTGCTCCTGAGAGAGAAGCTCTGTGGCTGTAATATGATCCCTGTGTGCTCTGTGTGCACTAGATTCTCATAGGAATGAAACTGCAATTATTATCAGTGACACTTCCTACAGGCAGATCATACCAAAATGAAAGCACACAGATAAAAGGCTGCATAAGCCTAGATAGCAGCATAGTCTCATATAGCCTAGACAGCACATCCAGAACAACTCATATAACCCGGAAGGAGAAGGGATATGAGCCGGCGGCCATATTTGATTTTTCCTGGAGCAATAATGGATAAAAAACACTAAAAAAAGGCACACCAGAGCGGCAAAATTATCAGGTACAGCATTTATTCTTTACAAGCTATCAACTAATATGTTTATTTTGTGTGAAATGTTCATCTCTGGTTCCCTTTAATGCCAAGGCGCCCGGTAAAATGTACGAGGGACTCATCTATACAGATGTTCAGTTCAGGGGTGTAAGCACCTTCAAATTTGGATGACAGGTGGTCTATAAGGGGCCGAATTTTGTGGAGCCGGTCATAGTCAGGGTGGCCTCTTTCATGACAGGTTGTATTGGCACTGAAGTGCAGGAAGCGCAGGATGTTCTCAAATCGTGACCTGAACATGGCAGCAGAGAACATGGGCATGTGATGTATTGGGTGTGTAGACCAATAAGACCGCAATACATTTTTTTTTAGTTAGACCCATGTTAAGGAGAAGGCTCAAAAAGATTTTAAATTCGGAAACTGTGACCTGTTTCTACCGAAAAATCTGGGTATAGGAGCTGTTCGGATTGGCGGTGATAAATTGTGTGGCCTTACGGTTGATCTCTACCACGACTAAGTCGTAGAGATCCTCGGTGAAGATCAGATGAAAAGCGTCTTGGGCCGATCCTAGATGATCTGTCTCCACCTGGACTCCAGACTGGGCAGTGAAAGGGGGATCTACGGGTGCGGCGGAATCAGGGAACTTCCAATGAGGGTTTGCCAGCACCTCTGGGAGCCTAGGGGTACTACGGGCCTGTGTTTCTGGTGACTTTGACCGGGGTCTTACTGCACGTGCCACCGAACCAGTTTCAACTGCCATGCTGGTGCTCGTCACTTCACCAGGGTCTATGGCAGTACTGGTTTCAAGTCCAAGATGTGCTGTGCTGTTGGTGCATGCCTCACCATGAAAACCTGGATCAGCGTTAGCACCATTTTGCTGCCCTTGAGGTTGATCCTGTGCCACCTGTGGTCCACTGACATGGGGTCAGGTACGCTTGGCACTAGCAGGGACCCCAACCTCGCCATCAGAACTATCGGTCAGAGAGCCACTGTCCACTACAGGTTCAAATTCTGAGCCGGATGATTTGTCGGATGAGAAGTCCCAATCACTCTCACCCGACTTAAACAGAATACTGTAGGCCTCTTGCAGGGAATACCCCTTTCTTGCCATTTTGGGCTGCTAAATTTAGGGGGTATTCCTCTGAGACTACCCAGGGAAAAATGCACCTGTCTAGCAAATGGAAGTATTTGTTAAGTAAACAGCTGCGATCGCTCAGTTTTGATAAAAAAAAAATCAAAACTGATCTTTATAGCAGCTATTGTGTTGGGTTTTTGCAGTGATCAGAAAACAAAAATGTCGTTCACTGCGGTGGGGCGGGCTGAACGCAAGGGTGGCCGAACGATCAGGCCTGATCGGGCAAACACTGCATTTTTAGTGGAGCCTACTTTAAGGTGACCCTAACGTACTTAGGGTCACTTACAGATACTGATCACTTACAGACAGTGGCGTACCTAGGGCATTTGACACCCGGTGCTGGGTATTATAAGCCCCCCCCCCCCCCAAAAAAAGTAAAGGGGCAAAAAATGAGTGGCGCTATAACTCCGCGCGTCGCGGCAAAAAAATGGGCGTGACCATGACCGGATGAGGGCGGAGCTAACTGTAATTTGACGTGAACCCGGGTGAGAGTGATATGGAGGCTGCCATATTTATTTCCTTTTAAACAATACTAGTTGCCCTGCTAATCTATTTGGCTGCAGTAGTGAACTGAATCACACCAGAAACAAGCATGCTTGTTCAGGGTCTGTGGTTGAAAGAATTAGAGGCAGAGGACCAGCACGGCAGCCAGGCAACTGGTATTGCTTAAAAGGAGATAAATATGGCAGTCTCAATATTATTCTCACCTCGGGTTCCCTTTAAAAGTGCAACGCAAAGACAGTGGACCCAAGGTTTGGTGACTCTTTCCCCAGAAAATTCACATAATTGTGCAGGTTTTCTCAAGAAAATACACGTAATGTGTGCAGATTTGCCCAGAGAATACGTTCAATCATGTCGGCAGATTTGCCCAGAGAATACGTTCAATCATGTCTGCAGATTTGCCCAGAGAATACGTTCAATCATGTCTGCAGATTTGCCCAGAAAATACATGCAATCATGTCTGCAGATTTACCCCTCCAGTATAGGTAATATAGTGGCCCCCATAGATGCCCCCAGTGTAGCTAGTATAGTGGCCCCCCGTTTAGCTGCCCCCAGTATAGTGGCCCCAAGTATAGCTAGTATAGTGGCCCCCAGTTTAGGTAGAATAGTGCTCTCCCCCCCCCCCCCCCGTGTAGCTAGAAGGAGGGGTGACAGCAGGGATAGCGGCGGGGAGGGGGGAAATATCCCCCCTCCCTCTCCTGGGTCCCCTCCTTCTGCCTCTCTTCTCCCCCCAAAAATGCGGGCAGCGGGCCGGGGGCAGTGGGCAGCGAGCAGGCTGGCGCGGAGAATACTCACGTTACTTCCGCGTATCAGCCTGGAACACTGCGTCGCCGTCACATGCCTCTACTGCGCCTCCAATGATTGGAGGTGCAGCGACTTATTAGTGTAGTGGGCTGGGCGCTAACTACCTAACAAAGGCAGGGGCGTAGCAATAGGGGGTGCAGAGGTAGCGACCGCATCGGGGCCCTTGGGCCAGAGGGGCCCCGAAGGGCCCTCCCTTAACTACAGAATTAGCTCTCTATTGGTCCTATGCTCATAATAACGACTTCTGTAGATACTTTGAATAGTGGTAATCATTAACAAACTGTTCCCCATCCCCTTCTTGCACCTCTGACACTGTAGTTGCCATTGGCAGATTTTGGTGCGCCGTATAAATTGTTATGTATAGAGTGCTTGAGGGGGCCCCATTGTAAAACTTGCATCGGGGCCCACAGCTCCTTAGCTACGCCACTGAACAAAGGGGCCCAGCTAACTCACTTGCCTGTTTTTAGATCACTAGGATAGTGATGGGGGGGGGGGGGCTGATCAGGTAAATTCGGAGGCAATCCGATAGCCATCGAAAACAATCAAATGCAATCGGAGGCAATCAAATGCAATCGAACGCAATCAAATGCAATTAGAAACAGACAGAGGTCAATCAGAGTAAATCACAGGGCAATCAAGAGGCCGATCAGATGCCAATCGGAGTGAAAACAGGCGATCGATGTCAAACAACAGCGCCCAGACGATAATATGTCACTCAGACCTCAATCAAATGTCACTCAGACCTCAATCAAAGCTAGTGACAATCAATCACAGTGCAGCTGTCAGATGCAAAAGGATGTAAACAGCAATCAATCACAGGGCAATCAGAGATGACCAGATGCCAATCACAGTGCAAACAAACAATCAGAGCTGATGACAGTCGGCCGGATGTCAATCACAGTGCAGCTGTCAGATGCCAAGCAATGTAAACAGAGATCAATCACAGGGCAATCAAAGATGATCAAAGGCCAAACAGAGCTGGTGACAGGCAATCAAATGTCAATCCAAAGTGCACAGACAATTGGATGTCACTCAGATGTCACTCAATGTCACTCAGACCTCAATCAGAGCTGTGACATGCGACTAGATATCACTCAGACCTCAGTCAGACACCTGTCAGGGCCAGTGAGAGGGTAGTGATCAGCGGCGATCGGGGGGGGGGGGGGGGGGGGGGGGTAATCGAGAAGAAAAACTGGTGTACATACACTAACAGGGCTGCTGTCCTCTCTGGTGGTTGATCCGGGAGGGCTGTGACCACCAGAGGAGGAGGCAGCCAGTATAATACAGGTTGTTTGCTAAACAACCTGTATTATACTCTTCTAACTGGCCAGATCATGTGCAAACAGCCCGCCGGCGCTGCTAATTGGCCCGACGGGCTGATGACGGAGGGGGGCCGCAAGGGATGATGGGCAATGTGCGCGCGCATGCGGTCATGAAGGGTGGTGGTCATGAAGGGATGGACATGGTCAGAAACAATGGTCAGGTAGCCCGTGGCATTTAAACAATGCCCAATTGGCACTAAGGGGCCTAAAGTGTGCCAAGAAAACATTCCCCACACCATTACACCACCACCACCAGCCTGCACAGTGGTAACAAGGCGTGATGGATCCATGTTCTCATTCTGTTTACACCAAATTCTGACTCTATCGAGACTCATCAGACTAGGCAAAATTTTCCAGTCTTCAACTGTCCAATTTTGGTGAGCTCGTGCAAATTGTAGCCCTTTTTTCCTATTTGTAGTGGAGATGAGTGGTACCTGGTGGGGTCTTCTGCTATTGTAGCCCATCCGCATCAAGGTTGTGCGTGTTGTAGCTTCACAAATGCTTCGCTGCATACCTGTAACAAGTGGTTATTTCTGTCAACGTGGCTCTTCTATCAGCTTGATTCAGTCTTCCCATTCTCCTCTGACCTCTAGCATCAACATAGTATTTTTGACCACAGGACTGCCGCATACTGGATGCTTTTCCCTTTTCACACCATTCTTTGTAAACCCTAGAAATGGTTGTGCGTGAAAATCCCAGAACTGAGCAGATTGTGAAATACTCAGACCGGCCCGTTTGGCATCAACAACCATGCCATGCTCAAAATTGCTTAAATCACCTTTCTTTCCCATTCTGACATTCAGTTTGCAGTTCAGGAGATTGTCTTGACCAGGACCACACCCCTAAATGCATTGAAGCAACTGCCATGTGATTGGTTGATTAGATAATTGCATTAAAGAGAAATTGAACAGGTGTTCCTAATAATCCTTTAGGTGGGTACATATATACCGTATTTTTCGGACTATAAGACGCACTTTTTCTTCCACAAAAGTGGGGGGGAAAAGTCAGTGCGTCTTATAGTGTGAATAGTAAATTTTGACCAGCACCTGTTTGTTCACCATCCTGTGTTCTCCATTCTATGCCATGTGCGTCCTCAGCGAAGTGTCTGCCCCCTTTCTATGTCCCCGTCCTCACGCTGCAGCCACTTTTTACTGTGTCCATTGTCCCCTGTGCAGCATTCTCCTTGTCCCCGTCCCCGTGTATCATGTCCCCATGTCCGGACTGCTGTTTCCGTACTCACGCTTTGTATTGTATCCAGTTTCCCATGCGTCCTCCTTGTCCGCGTGTTTTAAATCCCTATGCCCGGAATCATGTGCGTGTAATCGCCGCAGCCACGCGAATCTGATAAGGAAGTAAGCAGAGGAGACATCTACCAATCAGGCGGGGGGCGCTGTCCCAGACCGCCAATCGCTGCCGCTTATTGCTCCTGCTTCCTTTTTGATAGGAAGCGATGGTCTCGCCAGCGGGACCAAGGGGAGTGCGCTGATTGGCTCCATTGTTGGAGCCTTCGTCCCACCCTCCAGACTGCGTTCAAGGCAGAGAGAGAGAAGGGAGCACGAACGGCAGTGTGATAAGCGGTCCGGGGAAGCGGCCCCCTATCCGATTGGTAGATGTCTCCTCTGCTTACTTCCTCTTCATTGGAGCGTGGTTACGGCTATTACAGGCACATGATTCCAGGCATGGGGACGTAATACACGCGGACAAGGAGGACGATGCACACAGGGTCACCGGGCACAGTAAAAAGTGGCTGCAGCGTGAGTATGGACACAGCAGTCCGGGCACGGGGGACACAGGGACAAGGAGTGGACGCTGCACACAGGCACAGGGGGCACTGGGCACCTACAAAGTCATTGGCTTCAGCTGAGTGTGCACACAGGAGTCTGGGGACATAGGAGACAGGGAAAAGGAGAGGGACGCTGCACACAGGGACAGGGGACATCAGCTACAGTATGGACACAGAGGTCAGATGTGGGGGGATGTAGGAAGGAGGACAACGGTGACAGGGGGACACCAGAGGAGACAGGAGGACAGAGCATGGCACAGGGTAACTCCAGGGGACACAGTGGAACACCAGAGGATGACATAGGGGGAGACAAGAAGCACAAAGAAGGCTCAATAGGGACATAATAGTTGGGGGGAAAGATCCATAAGACACCCCTGCACTATAGAGGCACCAGGTTTAGTATATTTTTTTCCCCTAGTTTTTGACCTCTAAACCTACGTGCGTCTTATAGTCCGGAGCGTCTTACAGTCCGAAAAATACGGTATATATATATATATATATGTACACTGTATGATATTAACACCCTGATATATAATTATTATTATTTATACAGCGCCAACATCTTCTGCAGTGCTGTACAGAGTAGATTGTCTTGTCGCTTCTGTCCCTCAGAGGGGCTAACAATCTAATCCCTACCATAGTCACATGTCTATGTGTGTATTGTGAAGCATATGTATCACAGTCTAGGGTCAATTTAGGGGGGAGCCAATTAACCTATCTGTATGTTTTTGGGGTGTGGGAGGAAACCGGAGTGCCTTCAGAAAACACATACAAACATGGGAGAACATACAAACTCTGTACAGCTAGTGCCCTGGCTGGGATTCCGACCAGGAACCTAGCACTGCAAGTCAAAAGAGCTAATCACTACGCCTCCATGCTGCCCTATAAAAATCTGAGAACCGTTTATGCCTCTGAAACCAGGATAACTAAGGTAAAAATGGGTATCCTGAATAGTTTAGTACGTTCTGCTATGAGTCATCAAAATGGTCCTTTAACCTCCTCGGCGTTCTATTGAGATCGCCAGGGAGGCTGCGGGAGGGTTTTTTTTTAATTAAAAAAAAACTATTTCATGCAGCCAACTGAAAGTTGGCTGCATGAAAGCCCACTAGAGGGCGCTCCGGAGGCGTTCTTCCGATCGCCTCCGGCGCCCATAATAAACAAGGAAGGCCGCAATGAGCGGCCTTCCTTGTTTTGCTTAGATCGTCGCCATGGCGACGAGCGGAGTGACGTCATGGACGTCAGCCGACGTCCTGACGTCAGCCGCCTCCGATCCAGCCCTTAGCGCTGGCCGGAACTTTTTGTTCCGGCTGCGCAGGGCTCAGGCGGCTAGGGGGGCCCTCTTTCGCCGCTGCTCGCGGCGAATCGCCGCAGAGCGGCGGCGATCAGGCAGCACACGCGGCTGGCAAAGTGCCGGCTGCGTGTGCTGCACTTTATTTGATAAAAATCGGCCCAGCAGGGCCTGAGCGGCAGCCTCCGGCGGTGATGGACGAGCTGAGCTCGTCCATACCGCTCAGGAGGTTAAGGACAAAGATAACAGACCCATGTCTGGGCATTAAATATGCTGTAACAGCTTTAACAGTAGTTCAGATCAGCTCAATTCTTTTCATTTTCGCCACACTTGAACATTACAAATCTGTAGTCGAACAGAGTATTCCGACATGCAGTTTTCGTATAATATAACCTCTGGCTATGTGTTTTTTTATCATAGGATCTCTGTCTGGTGCTAGGTTTCCTTTAATACACAGTCCAACAAAACCTGAAGTTCTTCTTTAAATATGATTATCTAAAATAACACGCAACAAATAAACAGAAATTTAGAACGCAGGCCAAATCACATACTAGATGATACGAAGCAGAAAATAAATATTTTCTGAAACTCATTGACAGCTTCCCTTTAAACTGCAGGGCCTATGCTATATTCATAACCCCAGGTATGGCTGACTGAATTACTTATGACTGACAAAGCAACAAGAGGGTTCAGACAGATTATCAATAATTAATGAATGAGAGGGAGAGAAGGAACCTCATTCTGCCCTTCACCTGCATTACATATTCTGTTTTTGAGACAAATACATTTGCAAAAATTAGTTTGTTCCAAGACTTGGAAACAGTACATGGTTTTGAAGCAGCCTAGAAGAAAAAAAAAAACTTCCAATTACTGTCTGCAGTCAGTGATTCTAATCGTTCTAAGTTTGCCAGACCTCATTACTGGATATGTGTGTGTTTTTTCCTAGTGGGAACAGATATATTCTAATTTAAATCCTATATTTCAATAGTGACAAAAAGACAGACTGGAAAAGCATACTTTTTGCTTAGGACCAATCACATCTCAAATCCATATCAATATAGGTTTCCCATAGCGCCTAATGTGTAGCCTACATGTAAAATAAACAGAAAAATGTACACTCCTGTCTGATCATTATACTGTAAATAACTTAAACTGCATGTTTTCTATTTACATACTTGCTGCATAATGAAATAATAATAACAACTGCGACAATAATGTGTTAAATGTTTACAAATTAACAAGCTGACACATCACTGCATTCCAGCGGTTCTGGAGGTGTGTTTAGCTTCTAAGGTCAACAATGGTTAATTTGCATATATTCAGCAGTGATGCACTGGGAGGCATCTTGGAGCTTACTCCAACCTGAATTATCGCAAATTCTTTCTGTTTTAAGGAAGCTAAATTTTGTTTTCCTTAAACGTTTAAATTAGAATTAGTGATGTAGCAAACATGACATTTTCGGTTCGCGAACCTCGAACACGAATTTCTGCAAAAGTTCGCAATTTCGTGAACAGGCGAATCTGGTGAACCGCCATAGACTTCAATGGGTTGGAAAATTTTAAAACCTATAGGAACTGTTTCTGGCCACAAATGTGATGGAAAAGTTGTTTCAAGGGGCCTAACACCTGGACCGTGGCATGCCAGAGGGGCATCCATAGCAAAAGTCCCACCAAAAATGTCATAGTTGATGCAGAGTTGTGTTTTAATCTTTAAATGGCAGAAATCACAGTACATTCCTAAATTTGTGGAATTTTGTGCTTTAAAATATCTGGCGTGTGTACACGACAATAAGGTAGCGTAAGGGTTGTGCCTGGTTCACACTGACAGGCAAAACGCAGAGTTTAACGCATCGCAAACAAGAGCTTTACTGATAACGTCAGGTGAGCAAATCATTGTTTTTACTAGTAGACATCTCCAGGACATAAATGTTAGTCCTCTAGACGGCAGTTTTTGTGTAGTGGTGTGCAGTGGCCGCCGTGCTTGTGTGCACGTTCGCTGGAGTGCAGGCGATTGCAGTTTTCCAGCCCTTACGGTCGGGCTGAGGTGTTCAGTGATGGTTAAGTGACCAAAAAACACTGATTCTGTACTGAGGCCATATACAGGGGGCAGTAGTGGATATTAGATGCATGTCAGTAGTGGTGCTGAAGGATTATTGGGTTATGGTCAGTGCACCAGCAGACCTTTCTCCAACAGCTAACATGTTCAGATTGCAATATAACAATAGCAAGAAAAAAAACAGCCCTCAGAAGGGTGAACTACTGTAGCACTAAGCACTGACTGAACCTGTCTGCAACAGCTAAAGTGCACTGTGTGGACACACTGAACAGCAATATCACAAGATCAAAACACAGCCTTTAGAAGGGCTCTTGGGGTTATGTAGATGGTGAATTGGTGCTGTAGCAGCAACAAACTCAACTGGGGACACAGAACACAGGCCTAACTAACACTTTCCCTATCTTCAGCACACTCTCCCTGATCTGCCTAGCACAGAAGCCAAACACAGACTGTAAAATGGCTGTTGTGCTGGATTTCTGATAGGTCGGGGGGGGGGGGGGGGCAGTCAACGTGGGAGGGATAGCTGATTGGCTGCCATGTGCCTGCTGACTCTGGGGTGTGAGGTCAAAGTTTGGCTCCATTATAATGTATAGGGGGCGTGTCAAACATGCCATGTGTTCACCTGAGGTGGGCGAACGTGAATAATTATTGTTCACCGCAAACTATTGGTCGGCAGAACAGTTTAGGCCATCTCTAATTAGTATTAGCCTACAAAAAAAAGAGTCAAACTGTGCCAGTCACAGTAGAGAAAAACATAGGGCTTGAATCACAAAATGGAGCTAACTGTTAGCATGACTGTTAGCATGACTTTTCACACGTTTTAGCGTGTGTTCGCGTGAAAAAAACTGTTTTTGTGTGAAAAATGATTTTCTCGTGCAAAAATTTGCGTTCACGCGTTAACACAAATTTGTTGCGCATTACAGTTCATGTTTGCGCGAACGTGACCGTTAACATGTGAAAAATTCATGTTAACGCGTGAATGCAAATTTTTGCAAGCGAAAACCGTTATCACACGAAATTTCAAGCGAAGCACTTTTCACAGCATGCTAACAGTTAGTACCATTTTGTGAATCAAGCCCATAGAGTTGCTTGGGAGCTGTAGAATTTTTTTTCTTCCCCGCTAATTAAAGGGAACCCAAGTTGAGAGACATATGAAGGCTGACATATTCATTTCCTTTTAAACAATGCACATTGCCTGGCTGTCCTGCTGATCATGCAAGAAAAACAGAACCCATCTGTACCCAAACACAACTCAATGAGCCATGAGTGAAAAGTATCTAAAATATTTATTATTAATCATCACAATAAAATCAGTAAAGTGAAAAAGCGGTAGGTCTGAGTGTCAAGGCAGTCGGTAGGACAAAGTGGAAGTTATCCATAAACTATAGCACAAAAGTCCTTGGATAGACGGGCAGTGTTATTATCCAATAATGGGTAACAAAACACATAATAATGTCAGTCTACAAGGATGGCATAAATCAACTCCAGGATGCATTCAAAGATAAAGCAGGATGATGTAGTCAGCATAGCCACAGCATAATGCAGGCGTGTGGCTCAAAACTTGTGCAGCAGAGGTTGAGAGATCCAGTAGTGTATATTATTCAACACAGTTCAATGTTGTTGCAGAGAAAGCACTTAGCTGACACAAGTGCAAACCATATTGCAGGCAGATGAATTCCAAATGCAGAAACACAGTCAAACGTGTCCAGCAATAGTTTAACATCCATAGGAGTGATAGTAAGACTCAATATGAGCTTGTTTACAGTCCCAATATGAGGCAAATAAGTTCACTTGAAAAGATAAAGCTGGATAGATAAAGCTGTAAAGGAGCTTACATGTCCCTGTACCCATCGGTATACTATAATAATATAATACTTTTAAGCCTTAGACCCCGAACAAGCATGCAAATCTGGTGTTTATTCTGACACAAAAATCTAACAAGATCAGCTGTATGCTTTTTTCAAGTTCTTTTCTTCCCTCCCTCCCTAAACATGACCCCGTTGGTCCATACCTTCATCCAATATTGGGTCATTCATAACTTTATCTGCCTTCTCTTCTGGGACCTCCTCAGCAGTCTCTATCTCATACTAAAGCTGCAGGACATTGCACCTCCCTCTCCAGTTTCCCTCTAGGGATCTGACCTGGGGATAAATGATAGAAGATAATGACCCATCCTGCTAATAAATTCACTCTGTGTGTATTTAAGGAGATCAGCCTGTCTAATTATCTGTTATCAGCAAGCAGTGGGGTGCTCGGTTGTAACGGCGTGCAATATCCAGATGAGCGATGAATGTCTAGTTGAAAATGTGCCCACCGGTGCCCTGTGCAATATAATTCAGCTGATGGTGTCCGTCACTGGCTCCGCGCTCTGTCCTCACACACGCACCCCTCGTGGTTGCTGGCATATGCGTGGGAGCATGTGTGATGGAGTGCGGTGCCAGCGGCGGACACTGACAGGTAAAGTATACTGCACGGGGCACCGGGGGCACATTTTACATTGGGATTACCGGGGGTGGAAAAAAACTAACACAGTGTCACAAGGCCGATTACCAAGAGATTTCATGTTGAAATTGATCGAGAGTTGGCCTGCAGTGTATGGGCAGGCAACAGATCTCTCTTGGTTGATCTGCCTATACATTGTCTGATGTATGGGCACCTTAACACTTTCTGTGCTCCCAGAAATATCCAGAAAGTTACCACTTGAGGATTTCTATAACTTGTAATGAAAAAATGTTTTTCTTTAAATATTATTATATGGTTGCTTATCTTTTAGAACAGGGAGTTCTGAGTTTAGGCCCACTTTAATAACTTTAATAATTTGATTTATTGTGTTGTCTCTGCTAAGTGACACAGAGCTAAAATGTAAAAACTATTGGCCTTTTCTATCTATCCCCTGCACTCAGAAGCTGTCCTCTTCCAGGAAAGAGCTATATGGCTGTAATTCCTTATCAGTGAGGGTTACACTATAGCCTGACTGGGTCCCAACTGGAGAGAAAATGTCAAATGTTAACTCTTTCAGGCAGAAAAAGAAAAAAAGGAACACAGCCTAGTTATTTGAATACTTGGCACTGTGCAAACATGTCTATTTCAGAATGTCACATGTCACTTTAGGTGCACTTTAAACAAGGAGTGATGAGTTCAGGTAATATCTGAACAAAGATGTATAACAAATACACATCAATAAAGTTGAAGAGAAATCGAGAGCCCAATATAGTGTAGTATGTCAAAATTAATTGGATAAATGAGATGGTAATACTCACAAACACGGGTTACCACCTAGGTAACCACTCATTAGGCAGGTGAGGAGATTAGACCTGTCCTCATTCAGGAGTAAGAAGTCGCTCTCTGTAGATAGGAAGAAAGGGGGTAGATCACCCCTCCACCTGGGGTGGACTCAAATATATTGGTAGGTAAACAGAGGCGCCAGAAGGATAAAACAGAGGCGCTCTGCTTGCTATAACTGAATTGCTGTTGTTTATCCCCTGCTTATTGCCTGAAGAAGTGGGCTGTGCCCGCGAAACGCATTGCATCTTTGGGGTATTTGCAATAAATGTGTATATCTATATATTTACAGTCCTTGGTGTCTGCTTTAACGGAGGCGAGTTCACCACTTCCTCCAAGCAATTTTTTAAAAATTGTATGTACTTTTATCCTTCTGACGCCTCTGTTTACCTACCAATAAATACACATCAATGCAGGTAATGACAAAGCAGGGCTATAACACATCAGCTCCACAAAGTCCACAAAAGTCCAGAGGCAACATTTTTCTTAGGCACAATCTCATTGCACGTAAGAATTTTTGCCACAAAGATATGTTAGAGCATGCTTTAGCTGCATTATCTATACATTCCAAGTGATGGTGTATGTGCATCTGACGGCAGCATGCTTATGAATACATAACAACTGGATGTCAGTAGAAGGTAAGCGTGAGCTGTGGGCTTCTCAGATATAAAGACAAGAATATGAGACTCTGATGTTTCCTGACATGTAAGTGTAAAAACAGTTTGCAATGCCCAGAGCTGGCTTTCTACACTCCGTATACCTGACACGCATATGTTAGACCATAATCTATTCTCTCAAATGGTCCTATGGTTCAAGCAGTAGTTCAGTAGACTGCTCTATGAAGTATACATATAGATTTCCATAAATGCCCTATATCAAATATATCATTTAAATATGATATGCTTATAAAGCCGCTATAAATAAGCAAAGATTACAAACGAGCTCTGAGCTCCAGAATCAGTGAGTGTCATAGAGGACTTCTGTAGCAACGGAAGTATTGAATTCTAAAGATTGTTAGTACAGACTTGGAAAATCCTTAGTGGAGGTGGAGAAAGTGAAACTGTGTAGTCTTCCCTGGACCAAACCTAGAGAGGAATGCTAATCAAAGAGAGATTAAAGCGGATCCAAGATGAAAAAATAACTATAACAAGTAACTTGTCTATATATCTTATCTAAAGTTTAGATAGTTTACACAGCAAATATAGCTGCAAACAGCTTTAATAGAAAATGATTATTTCTTCCTGTGATACAATGACAGCAGCCATGTTTTTTGTAAATATTACACAGAGGCAGGCTTATCTGTATCTTGATCACTAAGCCTGTGAAAAAAACCTAATTCCCCCCTCCTCCTCCCTCCTCCCCTCTGCCTCTGAAATCAATGGCTAGTAACAGTGGCGTAGCTAAGGAGCAGTGGGCCCCGATGCAAGTTTTACAATGGGCCCCCCCAAGCACTCTATACGTGGTAATTGATACGGCGCACCAAAACCTGCCAATGGCAACTACAGTGTCAGAGGTGCAAGAAAAGGATAGGAAACAGTTTGATAAGGATTACCACTATTCAAAGTATCTATAGAAGTGATTATTATGAGCACAGGACTAATAGAGAGCTAATACTGTAGTTGAGGGAGGGCCCTTTGGGGCCCCTCTGGCCCAAGGGCCCCGATGCGGTCGCTACCTCTGCAATCCCTATTGCTACGCCCCTGGCTAGTAACACCTCCTCCTCCTCCTTCCCAGACTGAGCTCCCATGAGCCCTTGCTACTGCCAAGGCTCTCTGAAAACCTGTGGGCCTGGTTTATTTAGTTTATAGGGAATTAGAGAATGAAAACAAAAACAAAAAAGTATTTGGCTTGAGGAATGCCCTATAAACAATAGGAAAAGAGCACAATTATGCAGTGAGTAAAAGTTCACCTCGGATCCACTTTAACCTCCCTGGTGTTTTCCAGATTTAAGGTCTAAAAGCCGTGCAATTTTTTCATAAGCTTTTAGACCCTAAAAACAAGAAGAAAAACATACTACAGAGAGGTCTGCAGAAGCTCCTGCATGAAACTCACTCAGGCACGGGATTACCACCCTGTTCTGTGGCTTCCCGTCCCAAGCCTGACTCGGGATTACCACTAAGGAGGTTAAGATGTAATAGGGCACTAGTCAAGGTAGTAGATTTGAGACCCCCTTGTTGTCCGTTTGGTAAACTGAAGTGGAGTGAGGTCAGAGAAGGTTGCCGGGTGGGCTCCTTGGCACCCCGGTAGGCCCCAGGCACCTGACTACGTTGCCTGGTGGATGATCCTGCTCTGATGCTAATGCTTCCTTAGGGGAGCTATACCCCTCAAATTCATTGGACCGCCTACTCATTAATTATGAACTATTTACTGCAGATGAATTCTTATTGTTTATATATATATATATATATATATATATATATATATATATATATATATATATATATATATATATATATATATATATATATAAAATTGCATTGGACTGAAGGTTACATCTGTTGCCATGGAAAAGGAAAATAACTGTCAGCATGCATGTTTATAGTTCCTGGTGCATGTAATAATGGGAAATAACTGATATTGCACAACAATTCTAACTAAAAGCAAAAATCTGAAGGGAAAAAAATATGATAGAATGAATTGTATGTATGCACAGATAATAAATAGAACATACGTTAAGTAGCAAAGAAAAGTTTATTTTCAGTTATATATACATTTTTTATAACATTGCATCATACTGTCACAGTGGCAGTTCTAAAACCAAACTCTGTCTTAAAGTGGACCTGAACTCTTACACAGGACAGAAGTAAAACAGAGAAATGTACACTGTATGTATTTGGAGAGTTTAGCTTGTTTAATTACCCCTCATTTGGGTCTAATCACAAGTTGTAAGTTGATCCCTCCCCTGTGTCACATGATTACCATGGCAGAGATGGCAGATAAGCTCATTTGAAAGCATAGGATGTTAACAATATGTCTGCTTCCATGAATCAGGAAGTAGAAACAATGCAGACTTGCAGTATTTTATCAGCTGTAACAAAGACATGTTTATTATTATGCTATTGCGTATCTTTTAGAGCAGAGAGAACGTTCTAATTTCAGGTCCAATTTAAGCTATAAAACAAGCAGAAATAATGACCCTTTGAGCTTCCCTGCAGTAAATTGTTATCCCAAGCTGTCTCTCACTGTTTCTTGACTGTTTAGGTGCTTCTGAAAACAGGACTGTATTCAACCCAGGGGGTCAAATAGCTCAGAGAAGCTCTTTTGCATTGATAACAACTGAAGTTTTTTTTAACTCTTCCTGCACTGGAAAACAATAGGAGACAATTCTCTTTGATACTAATGTTCTATTTCTTAGCTGTATTATACAAACAATTTATTATTTCATACGTTTATTTTCCCTTCAGGTTGGCTTTAATGAACGATTTAGAAGTATCAGATTTATTTTCTAAAGTCCAACATAGTTAGACATTCCAGGTCTGTGAACCAGTCAAACAGGGGCGTAACAACAGCCCAGGACCACCCCCTGCAAAACTGTCATGGACCCCCAGGGATCCAAACTCCTCCCCGCCATTCCCTAGCCTCCCACGCACATACCTTGCCCTGACAGAGTATTGCAGGGAGTGGAGTAATAGTTACCTGCTTCCAGCACTGCGGTTCTCCTCCATGCATCACAGCCAGAGCTGGCGCTTCCACTGAGGCAATTGCTCCAGGGCCCCCCAAGAGCTGTGGAGACCCTGAGCTCTGCTGCTCCCCTACCCCAGCTTTCCCCCTGATTCAAGGATATCGTCCCCGGGGCCCCTGCAGTTGCAGTGTTGTGAGCAACATCAACTCACCTGTTCCGGTGCTGCTCCTGTCTTCATCCATCCATGCTGGCTGCCTCTACTTAGTGCCCCGGAGCATGTTATTATACAGTTTGCTGTTTGATTATATATTCAATTGCACTGATGTGACAAAGTAACAATTCAGAAAGGCCTCTGGCCGAAATGTTGTGATTTTTAGTGGTTAGGATAATAAATCTGCACATTTTGCATAAATCCAGATAGAGACCCAGTCTTTCTTCTACTTGTCACTAAGAAGAGGCAGCCAACGTGGAATGATAAAGACGGGAGCATGGATGGACCAGCACCGGAACAGGCGAGTTGATATTGCTCACAACACTGCAACTGCAGGGACCCCGAGGATGACATCTTTGAAACAGGGAAGATAAGGGGGGTTGGGAGCAGGAGGGGGAATCCCAAGGTTAATTTTGCCCCAGGACCCCAACATTGCTTCAACCGGTCCTGATCACAGCCACACACTCTCTGCTGCTATTCGTAGACTCCCAGTCACATGACATATATGGGTCATGAGGTGGTCAGGTGGACAGCGACACACTGAAGGGGATTGGGAGGACTCTGAGGCAGCTGATAGACTGCGAGGGTCGGAAAAAGCCCCAGGTAGACAAAACTCCACATTTTCTTTAAGGTTCAACAATCAGATTCCTTTTGAGTCATCCTTGAGATTATGGTCTTCCTTGGCCTAATCTTACTAAAATTCATCTATTTAAAGATGGGAATCTCTGGTAGACGTGAACCCTTCCCCGTAATTAGAGAACGTGCTATACATAATCATTTCCTTTGCTGAAAGATTCAGGGGTTTGAATTATGTTATTTCATTTGCAACTTTCTCAGCCTGAAGTGCCTCCTTTAGGAATCTGCTGACCACTCCGCAGCTTGCTTTAATTTGCCCCTGCTAAACAGGTTCAGCTATACGGAAATGCAGTTGTCTTGAGTGGGGAGCGAATATCCACAACTGTTATATTTTGACACATATTTTCATAATGAGTGAACGTAACAAGTTGATTAGACATTGCAAGTGTTGAGAGCAGACATATTCACTTGTTTTGATATTTAGGGTTGAAATGTAAATTATTCACAGTTGATTACCTCAAGACAAGTACTTCTAAAACACAGCTCCATGCATGTGAAAATCAAAATAATGAACTCTGTTTTACTGTGGGGCTCAAAATGGCAATTAAGTCCTTGTAAGCGGCACACAAAACTGATAGGAGACACACCGAAATGGAAACGGAATGAATAATTTTTTGTTATCTTTCATTTAAGGACCGAGAAATAATTGCAAATAAATATTCAGATATGAACCGGCTTCTCTGAGTCAACAAATTTTAATTACTACCGGGGTCGTACAAGCAGGACGTGTTTTTAAACCTGCCAAAGTTATCACAGAGACGTGTCGGAAACAAAATTGAATTCACGTTTCTGGGAATTTTATTTTTGTATTACATTAATTTGTGACCGTTTTTTTTTCTTTTTAGGCGAGAGGTCACCAAAAGCTCAGCTAGAGAGGACAATAAATATAGATGCTCTTGGCCATCCCAATTGCAGCATGCTTCTTTAACGCCGACCTGAACTCAGAAGTTCCTCTCTGTTTTAAAAGATACGCAACAGCATAATAACCTTTAAAGAAAAAAATGTCTTTGTTACAAATCCTTCAATTAATTTGCAGTGTGTATACTTCCTGCTTGCATGGAGGCAGACATAGGGGTAATATCCTGTGTCTACAAATTAGCTGCTCTGCCATGGCAGAGAAGGTTCCTGAGCTGACACAGCTAAGAGATCAAATTACAGTGGTGATTAGTCACAGATGAGGGGGAATTAGGCCTGGGACCCACTAGCAGCGCTTTCTGAATTGAAAAGTTCCTACTAATGTAATACTATGGGCTACTTGTAAAAAATCACATCCCTCAAATGGGATCACACACATTGCATTACATTAGCAAGAGCTTTTCAAACCACAAGTGTTTTCAGAAGGCTTAGAAACATACTGCTAGTGGGCTCCCAAGACATGCTAAACTCTCTAAATACATATTACAGGGTGCATTTCTCGCTGTTTTCCTTCTGTCCAGTGCAAGAGTTTAGATCCACTTTTAATTCTCAAACTCTTTCACTGGGTAAAATAGGGATGCTGATTTCCCCCAAATGTGGTATTATTTCAGGAGTTGGTAGAAGAACATCGAAGCAAGTGCTTTTTTTGTTTTTCTCTAGACATTATACATTTCTTCCATGTTCTGTCAGTAGTTTTTCGATTTGTCTTCAACAAAGAATAAGAGCAGGTAAATCTCCACCACGATAAATATTGGGTTCACAGCACAGCTCTGCAATCATGGATACCCAAAAAAAGGAAAGAGGCTTACCAGCTGGTGACAACCCACATTAGAAGGTTGTATCAAGGCTTTGGTAGGACTTTAGGAAGCAACAGTCTTTCCAGGATCCACCAATTGAGCAATGATTCATCTCATGATTCCTGGGAAGGAGACAGGCGGCACCTTTATACTGTCCTTTACTGCTGACCCATACACGCATGCAACTTTCTCGGGGTCCCCATTGAATTGGCCCCGTATGTAAGTTTTGTTTTTATGCTATTTTTAAGCTGTTTCTACTATTAAAACTCTATATTAAACAGTTTACACTTAGAGTTGCTGTTTGTTTGTTTTTTATGATGTTTTCTGATATCCATTCGTGAGATGAATAATTACTGAATTGGTGGATCCTGGACAGACTGTTGCTTCCTGATGTTTTTGGACTCTGCGCTGATCATATACTGTATAATTTACCTATTTGTGAACTCCGGACATTGTTCTTCTCTCAGCAGCTGCCACTTTGTTTCCTTGGCGCTGATACACATATGCAAACTAGTTTATCGATTTGTGTTTGGTTTATTGTGGCTGGATGGTGTAATGGTTAAGGGCTCTGCCTCTGACGCAGGAGATCAGGGTTCAAATCTCGGCTCTGCCTGTTCAGTAAGTCAGCACCTATTCAGTAGGAGACCTTAGGCAAGTCTCACTAACACTGCTACTGGCTATAGAGCGCATCCTAGGGGCTGCAGCTCTGGCGCTTTGAGTCTGCCAGGAGAAAAGCGCAATATACATTTTATTTGTCTTGTCTTGTCTATTGTCAAATACAGCCAAACATCACAAATTCACTTTTAGAAGTTGAGAACTGAACATCTGCAATGCTCCCAGTGCTGTATTCAGACGGAACCCAAAATGCAAAAAAGCAATAAATCAGACAGGCTTCTGATGCACCTCTATCACAGCGAAGCTGTAGCAGAGATTCACAGCTTGGAAGAGGCCAGTCAGTGTCTGCTGTTTTGTTACTTGTTATGTATCTTGACCATTTTGTACAGTCGCAGGATCTGTCACCTCTAACCAACCCCTCCTCCACAGGCACAAATTAGCCAATTTGTGCTGACTGAGTAATAAACAAGCTCCCCTAATCCCTCCAAAGCCAAATCCCCCAGACCAGAGTTGCCCTCACTTTTGGAATGGAATGCTTGTCTTCAATCCAGGGTTTACAGATTCTGGTGAACGTCTGAGGGCATTGTCTAGCAGTATAGGCTGCTTTGTAAATGTTAAGAGAGTTGTTGATTATTTGTTTCCGCATATGAAATACATACATAGTGGGGTTTGAGACACCACCAATACTGATTCATGTTCATATAATAAATTACAGCTGAAACAAGAAAGACTAGGAGGCGGTCCCTGCCCTTGCGAGCTTACAACCTAGAGGGTAGTGGGTTGGAGACATTAGGGAAGGAGACACAGGGGTTAGCAGATTATAGGCTTGTCCGGACAGGTGTTTTGAGAGTACGTTTGAAGTTTTCCAGGCTCGGAGCATGATGGACAGGCTAGAGGAGAGTGTTCCAAAGGAACAGTCATGTGAGAAGTTCTGGAAATGGGAGTGAGAGGAGGTAACCAAGCTAGACGACAAGAGGGTCTCCTGGGAGTAGCAAAGGTTCTGGGTGGGATGGTATCTAGAGATTAATGAGGACTTTAAGTGTAAGTGACAACTTAGGTAGAGGTTTTTATGACAGGGTGATAGCTGCATCTTCCTTCTCCAGTTATTATTATTATTTCTAGAGTGCCAACATATTCCATAGCGCTGTATGACATGCAAAACATACAACAATGGAGAGCATAGATATATGAGCAGTTAAACATACTGTACAATCAGGAAAACCAGTGAGAAGTACTGGACATACATACAATTGATGTTTAATTTGAATATTACCAATACTGATAGATTATACTATAGTATACAGAGGCGCCAAAAGAGTAAAAAAGTAGTATCAATAAAAACAATAAAATTGCTGGTGGCAGTGGTGGACCTGCCCGCCCAACAAAAACACACAAGCACTGGTTGCAGTGTAATATAAAATGTACAAATTTAATTAATACTCCCAATAAAAACAATTTGCAACGCGTTTCACGGGTCCCAAGCCCGCTTCCTCAGGCAAAGAATATAAAGGCAGGAGCAACTGAAATATAAACATAAAAGACAAAGACCTATGTAATAATCAACATGAAAAAAATCATCATAAATATATACAGGATTCTGATCTAAATATAGTATATTGCATTATGTAGTGGTATCACTAGGTCCCGTAGGGCCCTCAGGTTATTACGTACATCCATACACATATCAAAAATCATAGTGTATCCATAAGTAATCAGCATAATCAAAACTCCTTTCCACAGTATAATCAAAATTCCTTTTTACAGTGCATGTAGCTACTCAATCCCTGTCCATGACCATATACATATACACACACACACACACACACACACACACACACACACACACACACACACACACACACACATGTGCGCCTATATATTATGTATACATGCATGTGCATCCACCTACAGAAAAACAAACAAAATAATATGATACATGACTGACCGAAAAACAAACAAGATAAAATGGTACATGACATCTAAAATTGTGCTGTATAAACCTACACTCTGAGCCTTTATACCCGGATA